>NC_053026.1:379616462-379778701 GCF_003073215.2 Triticum urartu | reverse complement strand
CGAACCCGAGAAAATAAAATAACTTAAAGCCAGAAACGGCAAGAGTTGGAGTACAAATTGGGAAAGTTACATCCGGGGTGTTACAACACTCCACCACTACGAAAGGATCTCGTCCCGAGATCTAGGACTGAAAGAACGTCGGGTACTCAGAACGGAGGTGATCCTCACGTTCCCAGGTAGCTTCATGGTCGGAATGGTGTGACCACTTGACTTTGAGAAATTTGATTGACATGTTGCGAGTCTTGCTGTAACGCCCCGAGACCGATGTGCCAGGTGTCTTCCAGTTATTCGTTGTCGTTGCCGTGTCATGTGCTTGCGTGTTGCATCTTGTCATGTCATCATGTGCATTGCATCATCATGTTTTCAAAACTTGCATCCGTCCGGGTTTCCCCAGTGCCATCTGTTGTCCGTTCTGAGCCCACACACACTTGCACGCGCCCGCGGCATGTCCGAAATATTATTTTATAAGTGGCTGGGAAATGTTTTCAGAATGGGATGAAAGTTGGCGTGCGGTGTTTTTATGTTGTAGGTAGGCCGCCTATCAATTTTCGTCGCATTCGGAGTTCGTTTGATGCCCCAACGATTAACTATAGCGGCAGTATAGCCGGTCTAACATCGGACGTTTTTCGGTCTCAGAGAAACTGCTGCCGGGTCTCTCTCTCTTCTCTTCTCTCAGCTCGAGCCTTTCTGCACAGCCCACGAGTTCCAACCCACCCCTCGCGCGCATGTCCGAAAAGCTATCCCGAACCCGACCCGGACAGTCGTTACCGCTGTGTCCGGATCAACCCCAAACATCTGCAAAACGTCACCGTTTTCTCATTTGGTCTCCCTAAGGTTTTATTTCACAACCGTCCGTTTAAGATCGGAGGGACCAAATGCCCCTATCCAAAAATCCACTTACTATATATAGATGCCTCCCCTGTCATTTTTGGCCTCCTACCTACCCCTCCTCCATTTCCGCGCCGCCCCAATCAACAGTCACCGAATCCCCTCCTCCTCGATTTCAGCTACCAACCAACCAACGCCCACCCTCTCGATCCAGGAGCCGAGCTCCCCTGCCTGAGGTCGCCGACTTCGACCGGCCTCGCCCGAGGCATCCAGCCTCGTCCCCGCGCCGATCTGCCGGAGTGCGCCTCTCCTTGAAGCCGACCCGCCTCCTCTGCTTGCCCCTCGTCCGCCCGAGCACCGCCGCGCCGTCGTCCCTGTCCTCCTTCTTCCCCTTCTTCTTTCCTCCTTCCCTCACATGCTTCTCTCTCTCTCTCTGTGTGTGACTTGCCGCAGCAGGGAACCGCCGCCGCCCGAGGCTTCCTCGACCCCGTCGTCGACCAGATCCGTGACTGCCTTCGCCGCCGGAGACCAAGCAGCGCCGCCCCGCCTGCATCACGCCTCTCCCCATGCCTGGATCCGCCGCCGCACACACCTGGGCCGCCTCCTCTTCCACCGTTGACCGCGGCCCCCGCACCCCCTCGCTCGATCCAGGTGGGATCGAGGAGCGGGACGAGCCCAGGCCTCAAACGCCTCCCAGGCCCAGATCGCGCCGCCCCCGCCTCGGCCTGCCTCCTCTCCACGTCCGGGCCAAGAGCCCAATGGGTGAGCCACACCCCAGCGCCCGCCTCTGTTTTTTTTCCCTTCCTGCTGCGGGCTTGTCCTAGATTCGGCTCGATATGTTTTTTTTTCAGGTCCTGCGAATTTGTCTATTATTCCGGAGATTGCTATTTTACAGATTAGTCCCCCTAGTTCATGCATTTAATAACTCACTAACCGTGCATCGGATTAAAATGTTTTATATATGAAACTTGCTCAGAATTTTGTGTAGATTAATAATATCCAACTTTCAGCTATGTTTAAAATAATTAAAATGTTGTTTGCATTAATTTGCTCCTATGCCATGCTAAAATGATTTAACTCATAACTAAATAACCGTAGCTCCGAATCTAACAAACTTTATATGTAAATGGGGTAGAATTTTGCCTAGTTTAACATGGTGGCATCATCTTGCATGTTTAATAACTCTAAAATTTGGTTTAGGGCAGAACAGTATCAAACCTTAAATTATGCATATGAGGATTTTCCGGAATTGTTGTTCGTTGCTTCCGGCCTCATTTAAACTTGCCTAGATGGGTAGTTTTGTTATGCTTCGCCTCTTGCCATGTTAATCAACATTTAATATTGTTGGGGTACATAAACGAGAGAGAACTAAATAATTGATGTGGTGTTTTGTCAATATGCATCCCGATGCATATTGAGCTCCACTTAATTTGTAGGATTGCTTGTGCACTTTGCCATGCCATGCATACTTAAACCGGACATGCATCATACTCGATTGTGCATCATGCCATGTTGAAGTGTTGGTTGTTTACTATGTTGTGTGCTTCTTTTCTGGTGATTGCTTCTTCGTGTTGGATCCGGTAACGTCGTGTGTGTGAGGACCCGTTCGTCTACGTCCGTTTGTCTTCTTCATGGACTCGTTCTTCTTCCTTGCGGGATTTCAGGCAAGATGATCATACCCTCGAAATCACTACTATCTTTGCTATGCTAGTTTGCTCGCTCTTGCTATGCCAATGCTACGATGCCTACCTTTTGCTTATCAGCCTCCCAATTGCCATGTCAAACCTCTAACCCACCTTGTCCTAGCAAACCGTTGATTGGCTATGTTACCGCTTTGCTCAGCCCCTCTTATAGCGTTGTTAGCTGCAGGTGAAGATTGAAGTTTGTACCTTGTTGGTATATGGATATGTCGTTCCTTGTTGGAATATTTATTTACTTGTTGGGATATCACAATATATCTTATTTAATTAATGCATCTATATACTTGGTAAAGGGTGGAAGGCTCGGCCCTATGCCTGGTGTTTTGTTCCACTCTTGCCGCCCTAGTTTCCGTCATATCGGTGTTATGTTCCCAGATTTTGCGTCCCTTACGCGGTTGGGCTATAATGGGAACCCCTTGACAGTTCTCCTTAAGTAAAGCTCTTCCAGCAATGCCCAACATTGGTTTTACCATTTGCACTAACAACCTACCACCTTCCCTTGGGTTTTCGCGAGCCCGAGGGTCATCTTTATTTTAACCCCCCCCGGGCCAGTGCTTCTCTAAGTGTTGGTCCAACTGAGCGATGTCCGAGGCTACCAGGGGCAACTCTGGGCTGGCTTACTAGACGTCTGGCTCATCTGAGTGTGCCCTAAGAAAGAGATATGTTCAGCTCCTATCGGGATTTGTCAGCACATTCGGGCGGTGTTGCTGGTTTAGTTTTGCCCTGTCGAAATGTCTTGTTGTACCGGGATACTGAGTCTGATCGGAATGTCTCGGGTGGAGGTCTATTCCTTCGTTGACCGTGAGAGCTTGTCATGGGCTAAGTTGGGACACCCCTGCAGGGATTTGAACTTTCGAAAGCCATGCCCGCGGTTATGGGCAGATGGGAATTTGTTAATGTCCGGTTGTAGATAACTTGAACCTTCACTTAATTAAAATGAATCAACAGCGTGTGTAACCGTGATGGTCTCTTTCCGGCGGAGTCCGGGAAGTGAACACGGTTGTTGGAGTTATGCTTGACGTAGGTTGCTATAGGATCACTTCTTGATCATACTTTTATCGACCGTGCTTTGCCTTCTCTTCTCGCTCTCATTTGCGTATGTTAGCCACCATATATGCTAGTCGCTTGCTGCAGCTCCACCTCATACCTTTTACCTTACCCATAAGCTTAAATAATCTTGATCGCGAGGGTGCGAGATTGCTGAGTCCCCGTGGCTCACAGATACTTCCAAAACCAGCTTGCAGGTGCCGATGAGTCCGTGCAGATGACGCAGCCAAGCTCAGGAGGAGCTCGATGAAGATCTTGTCCTTTGTGTTGTTTCGTTCTAGTTGATCAGTAGTGGAGCCCAGTTGTGGTCGATCGTGGACCTTTGTCGCATTTGGGGTTCTTCTTTTATTTTGGTTCCGTAGTCGGACCATGAGTGTATTTGATTGATGTAATGTTTATTCATGTAATTGTGTGAAGTGGCGATTGTAAGCCAACTATGTATCTCTTTCCCTTATGTATTACATGGATTGTGTGAAGATTACCTCACTTGCAACATATGCCTTCAATGCGATTATGTCTCTAAGTCGTGCCTCGACACGTGGGAGCTATAGTCGCATCGAGGGTGTTACACTTGCGTTCAGTCTCTTCAAGAATAGCAACTGGGTGCTCACGATAGGAGAGATCTTCTTGGAGCTCAATTCCTCGAAGTTGACGGTGCGGTCAGGAGTCTTGAAGCACTTTTGAAGCTGAGAGACATGGAACACGTCATGAACATTTGCAAAGTTTGAAGGAAGCTCGAGTTGATAGGCGAGGTCGCCTCTCTTGCTGACAATCTTGAAAGGTCCCACATATCTAGGGGCAAGCTTCCCTTTGATACCGAAGCGACGAGTACCTTTCATAGGAGAGACACGGAGGTAAACATGATCTCCGATCTCGAAAGCCAAATCACGGTGCTTACTATCATAGTAGCTTTTCTGGCGGGATTGGGCTGCTTTGAGGTTATCACGAATGACTTTGCACATTTCTTCTGCTTCTGTGATTAAGTCATTACCCAGCAGCTGACGTTCACCGGTTTCAGACCAGTTGAGAGGGGTACGGCACTTCCTGCCATACAGAATTTCAAATGGGGCCTTGCCCGAACTTGCTTGAAAACTGTTGTTGTAGGAGAATTCAGCATAAGGAAGACAATCCTCCCACTTCATGCCGAAGGAGATCACACAAGCCCTGAGCATATCTTCAAGAATCTGGTTGACACGCTCGACTTGACCGCTTGTTTGAGGATGGAAAGCTGTGCTGAAGCGGATGTTAGTGCCCATGGCCTTCTGAAAAGAATCCCAAAACTTCGAGGTAAAGATGCTGCCACGGTCTGAAGAGATCACTTGAGGAATACCGTGCAGAGAGACAATACGAGAGGTATAGAGTTCCGCCAATTGAGCTGCAGTGATCGACTCTTTGATAGGCAGAAAGTGAGCCACTTTGGTGAGTTTATCGATGACAACGAATATAGCATCATTGCCACACTTGGACTTTGGAAACCCAGTCACAAAGTCCATCTCAATGTGGTCAAACTTCCATTCTAGAATGGCAAGAGGTTGGAGGAGACCAGCTGGCCTTTGGTGTTCTGCCTTCACTCTTCTGCAGACATCACATTCATTCACGAATTGAGCGATCTCGCGCTTCATTCGAGTCCACCAATAATCTTGCTTAAGGTCCTGATACATCTTCGTGCTCCTAGGGTGGATGGAGAGGAGAGAATTGTGAGCCTCGTTCATGATCACTTTACGAAGTTCACCTTTGGGCACAACAATACGATCCTCGAAGAAAAGAGTGTCCTTGTCATCAAGGCGGTAGCACTTGTACTTGGAATGACTCTTAGCAATCCCAATCTTCACCTTTTTCACCATAGCATCAAGAAGTTGGGCTTGGCGAATCTGGTCTTCTAAGGTAGGAGAGACTTGAAGGTTGGCGAGGAAACCTTGAGGAACAACTTGCCAATAGGAGATGTCTCCAAGTCAAAAGAGCATGCAAACTGCCGCCAACTCGAGATCATGAGTGGGGTAGTTCTTCTCATTAGGTTTCAACTGGCGAGAGGTATAAGCAACCACTTTCTTCTCTTGCATCAATACTGCACCAAGACCTTGGAGAGAGGCATCACAAAAGACCTCGTACGGCTTGGATTCATCAGGTGGAGTCAAAACTGGAGCAGTGATCAATTTCTCTTTCAAAGTGTTGAAAGCAATGTCACACTCCGGAGACCAAACATACTTGACGTGCTTCTGGAGAAGATTTGAGAGAGGCTTCGCGATCTTTGAAAAGTTTTCAACGAATCTTCAGAAGTAGCTTGCGAGACCGAGGAAGCTACGGAGTTGCTTCACGTTCTGAGGAGGTTCCCAATTCAAAATTGCAGACACCTTCTCAGGATTCACGGCAATGCCCTTGGCAGAGATGATATGACCAAGATAAAGAACCTCATCGAGCCAAAATTCACACTTGGAGAACTTGGCGTAGAACTGCATGTTCTCTGTAAAGATAAAATGCATGGGTTGCACCTCTGTAAAGATAACAATGCTTAACAAAACATATGAAGGACTCACAGGCATAGCATGCACACAATAAAAATGACAAAAGTCTAAGATGAACTAGCAGATCTGACAATTAACTCACGAAGCCTCCTTCTGACAGCATTTCGGGCATCAAGATGAACTCAAATGAAAATGATGCAATGGAATGAAATGATGTACTCATCTGAGACGAACATTTTGATATACTATATTGTCCAAAACGGAGTACGGATGCAAAGTTACAGCAGGTCAAAGATCGCATAAAAATTAGGGTTCGGAGGGAAAAAGTCAACCCCTAGGGTTTTTTGGATCTGGATCTGGCGGCGTGCACTGTTCACCGGCGCGACTCCCGAGGTTGGCGGAGCGGCATGTGGTGGCTCCGGCGAGGTGGTGGCTCCGGCGAGGAGGAGAGGGGAGGCGAGGCCGGCCTTTCCCGGCCGGTCCTGGCGGCGGTCGGCGGCGGGCGCCGCTCCCGAGGCGCGGGGAAGGCGAGGGGGGGCGCGGGGGATCCGACGGGGAGCTCCGGTGAGCTCGCGGCCGGAGCTGATGGCGGGCGGCAGAGGCGGCGATCGGACGCGAGGGAGGCAGCGGCGGCCTGCGGGCAAGGAGGCGTTGGAGGGAGTGGGCCTCGGGGGCCCGGGACGGGCTCCGCGGGCCGGCGGTTGTGGCTGGCGGTGGCGTGCCATGTGGCGGGCGGAGATAGGCGGATGCGGTGTGTCTGGCCAGGTCGGACAATGTCCGTCCGGCGCGAGGGAATTTTGGGGTGTCGTGGAGAGGGGAGATCTGAAAACGGAGGGGGTGTATTTATAGGCATAAGTGGAGCTAGGAGAGTCCAAATGAGGTGCGGTTTTCGGCCACGCGATCGTGATCGAACGCTCTAGGACATGGAGCAGAGTTTGGTGGGTTTTGGGCCAAATTGGAGGGGTGTTGGGCTGCAACACACACGAGGCCTTTTCGGTCCCTCGGTTAACCGTTGGAGTATCAAACGAAGTCCAAATGATACGAAACTTGACAGGCGGTCTACCGGTAGTAAACTAAGGTCGCTTGGCAAGTCTCGGTCCAATCCGGAAATGTTTAATCCCCACACACGAAAGAAAGTTAGGAATGGCCATCGGAGGAGAACGAAGAGCCAGAATGCAAAACGGACAACGGGGAAAATGCCCGAATGCATGAGACGAACACGTATGCAAATGCAATGCACATGATGACATGATATGAGATGCACGACACTGAAAACAACACACAGAGACAAAGACCCGAACCCGAGAAATAAATATAACTTAACGCCGGAAACGACAATAGTTGGAGTACAAATTGGGAAAGTTACATCCGGGGTGTTACAACACTCCACCACTATGAAAGGATCTCGTCCCGAGATCTAGGACTGAAAGAACTCCGGGTACTCAGAACGGAGGTGATCCTCGCGTTCCCAGGTAGCTTCACGGTCGGAATGGTGTGACCACTTGACTTTGAGAAATTTGATTGACTTGTTGCGAGTCTTGCGTTCAGTCTCTTCAAGAATAGCAACTGGGTGCTCACGATAGGAGAGATCTTCTTGGAGCTCAATGTCCTCGAAGTTGACGGTGCGGTCAGGAGTCTTGAAGCACTTTCGAAGCTGGGAGACATGGAACACGTCATGAACATTTGCAAAGTTTGAAGGAAGCTCGAGTTGATAGGCGAGGTCGCCTCTCTTGCTGACAATCTTGAAAGGTCCCACGTATCTGGGGGCAAGCTTCCCTTTGATACCGAAGCGACGAGTACCTTTCATAGGAGAGACACGGAGGTAAACATGATCTCCGATCTCGAAAGCCAAATCACGATGCTTACTATCATAGTAGCTCTTCTGGCAGGATTGGGCTGCTTTGAGGTTATCACGAATGAATTTGCACATTTCTTCTGCTTCTGTGATTAAGTCATTACCCAAAAGCTGACGTTCACCGGTTTCAGACCAGTTGAGAGGGGTACGGCACTTCCTGCCATACAGAATTTCAAAAGGGGCCTTGCCCGAACTTGCTTGAAAACTGTTGTTGTAGGAGAATTCAGCATAAGGAAGACAATCCTCCCACTTCATACCGAAGGAGATCACACAAGCCCTGAGCATATCTTCAAGAATCTGGTTGACATGATCGACTTGACCGCTTGTTTGAGGATGGAAAGCTGTGCTGAAGCGGATGTTAGTGCCCATGGCCTTCTGGAAAGAATCCCAAAACTTCGAGGTAAAGATGCTGCCACGGTCTGAAGAGATCACTTGAGGAATACCGTGCAGAGAGACAATGCGAGAGGTATAGAGTTCCGCCAATTGAGCTGCAGTGATCGACTCTTTGATAGGCAGAAAATGAGCCACTTTAGTGACTTTATCGATGACAACAAATATAGCATCATTGCCACGCTTGGACTTTGGAAACCCAGTCACGAAGTCCATCTCAATGTGGTCAAACTTCCATTCTGGAATGGCAAGAGGTTGGAGGAGACCAGCTGGCCTTTGGTGTTCTGCCTTCACTCTTCTGCAGACATCACATTCATTCACGAATTGAGCGATCTCGCGCTTCATTCGAGTCCACCAATAAGCTTGCTTGAGGTCCTGATACATCTCGGTCTGAAGAGATCACTTGAGGAATACCGTGCAGAGAGACAATGCGAGAGGTATAGAGTTCCGCCAATTGAGCTGCAGTGATCGACTCTTTGATAGGCAGAAAATGAGCCACTTTGGTGACTTTATCGATGACAACAAATATAGCATCATTGCCACGCTTGGACTTTGGAAACCCAGTCACGAAGTCCATCTCAATGTGGTCAAACTTCCATTCTGGAATGGCAAGAGGTTGGAGGAGACCAGCTGGCCTTTGGTGTTCTGCCTTCACTCTTCTGCAGACATCACATTCATTCACGAATTGAGCGATCTCGCGCTTCATTCGAGTCCACCAATAAGCTTGCTTGAGGTCCTGATACATCTTAGTGCTCCCAGGGTGAATGGAGAGGAGAGAATTGTGAGCCTCGTTCATGATCACTTTACGGAGGTCACCTTTGGGCACAACAATACGATCCTCGAAGAAGAGTGTGTCCTTGTCATCAAGGCGGTAGCACTTGTACTTGGACTGACTCTTGGCAATCCCAATCTTCACCTTTTTCACCATAGCATCAAGAAGCTGGGCTTGGCGAATCTGGTCTTCTAAGGTAGGAGAGACTTGAAGGTTGGCGAGGAAACCTTGAGGAACAACTTGCAGGTTAAGCTTGCGGAAAGCTTCACAAAGCTCGGGTTGATAAGGCTTAAGAATCAGACTGTTGCAGTAAGCCTTCCTGCTCAAAGCGTCAGCAATCACATAGGCCTTGCCTGGAGTATACTCAATACTCGGATTATACTCTTGAATCATTTCGACCCATCGAGTTTGCCTGAGGTTGAGATTAGGCTGCGTGAAGATGTACTTGAGACTCTTGTGATCAGTGAAAATATCCACTTTTCTTCCCAATAGAAGATGTCTCCAAGTCAAAAGAGCATGCACAACTGCCGCCAACTCGAGATCATGAGTGGGGTAGTTCTTCTCATTAGGCTTGAACTGGCGAGATGTATAAGCAACAACTTTCTTCTCTTGCATCAATACTGCGCCAAGACCTTGGAGAGAGGCATCACAAAAGACCTCGTACGGCTTGGATTCATCAGGTGGAGTCAGAACTGGAGCAGTGATCAATTTTTCTTTCAAAGTGTTGAAAGCAATATCACACTCCGGAGACCAAACGTACTTGACGTGCTTCTGGAGAAGATTTGAGAGAGGCTTCGCGATCTTAGAAAAGTTTTCAACGAATCTTCGACAATAGCTTGCGAGACCGAGAAAACTTCGGAGTTGCTTCACGTTCTGAGGAGGTTCCCAATTCACAATTGCAGACACCTTCTCAGGATTCACGGCAATGCCCTTGGCAGAGATGATATGACCAAGATAAAGAACCTCATCGAGCCAAAATTCACACTTGGAGAACTTGGCGTAGAACTCATGTTCTCTGAGCTTATCAAGAACCAAACGCAAGTGCTTGGCATTATCTTCCTTGTTCTTAGAGAAAACCAGAATATCGTCGAGATAGACCAAAAGGAAGTCATTGGTGTAGGCATTGAAGATGAAGTTCATCATGCGAGAGAACGTCGGAGGAGCGTTGGCGAAGGCCAAAAGACATGACAGTGTATTCATATGAACCATAGCTTGTCCTGAAAGCCGTCTTGGGAATATCTTGCTCACGGATTCGAATCTAATGATAACCCATACGGAGATCAAGCTTGGAGAATACTTGGGCACCTTTGAGTTGTTCGAACAGCTCATTGATGTTGGGAAGTGGGTATTTGTTCTTGATTGTCTTCTTGTTCAATGGATGGTAATCAACACAAAGTCGGTCCGTTCCATCCTTCTTCTTCACAAAAAGAACACCACAACCCCACGGAGAAGAACTAGGCCGGATGAGACCCATTCTTTCTTGAACATCGAGTTGCTTCTTCAGCTCCTTCGACTCTTCAGGTTCGAGCTTGTAAGGACGCTTGCACACAGGTTCCGTGCCAGGCTCAAGATCAATAACGAATTCAACTGGCCGGTGCGGAGGCATTCCTGGAAGCTCTTCTGGAAAGACGTCTTGATATTCGCAAACAACTGGAATTTGCGAGATAGCATCGAGTTCACCCTTCTCATTGAGAGAAAACAGACGGATAGTATCATCACGAGCGGCAAAGACAATTACATCCTCAGACGAATGAGTCAATTGAATCTGCCTGGCTGCACAATCAAGCTGAGCCTTGTGCTTAGAAAGCCAATCCATTCCGAGAATAAGATCAATATCCGAGTCACCAAGAACCGTAGGAGAAGATAGAAACTTGTAGTCTCCCAAAGTGATAGTAACATCTGGAGCAATGGAGTTAGCATGCATGCGCCTACCGGGAGAGACAACTGCTAATGGACTAGGCAAAATTTGCATAGCCAAACCATGCTTAGATGAAAACGGTCTTGTGATGAAACAATGCGATGCACTCGTGTTAAAAAGAACTTTAGCTGGAATATCATTAACATGAAGGTTACCCATGATGACATCTGATGAGTCCTCTGCCTGAGCTGCATTCATCAAGTTGACCTTGGCGTGCTTGGGGTTATGCTTGACCACAGATGTACTTGCCGATCTCACAGGAGGAGGAGGAAGACGCCTCTGGTTGAAACACTTGTTGGCATAGTGACCCTTCTGTTGGCACTTGTTGCACGTGACCTCTGAAAGCGGGCGGTGATACGGAGCACTCGATCTTGGAGGTTGAGACGAAGACTTGTTCTGAAAGCCAGGGTTGGGGGGGGGGGAAGATCCACTGCCACCTTTGCTCTTCTGCTGATACGGCTGATGGAACGGAGGTGGAGGAAGCCAATACTTCTGCTGCTTGGCCACTTGAGTAGAGGAAGAAGGAGTAACATCTCTGACTCACTTCTTGGAAGCATCACACCTCAGTTGAGCGGCCTCTTGCTTCAATGCCATGTTGTAGAACTCATCGTACCTCAAGGGCTCAAAGAGAACAAGAGCTAGCTGAATTTCTTCTCTGAGACCACCCCTGAACTGGTATATCATGCTCTTCTCATCAGGGATGTCTTGCTTGGCAAAGCGGGCGAGCTTCTGGAACAACTTGTTGTAGTCATAGACAGACAAAGAGCCTTGCTTCAGATTGCGGAATTCCTCACGCTTGCTTTCAACCACGCTCTGAGGGATATGGTGAGCTCGAAAATCTTGACGGAATTCATCCCAAGTGATAACACGTCCACCTCTGGAATCCTTGTACTGCTGGAACCATTCTGCAGCTTGATCTTTGAGTTGGAAGGAAGCGAACTTGACAAAGTCCTCGGGCCTGACGTTACTGCACTCAAAATGCTTGCATAGATCCACAAGCCAATCGTCAGCATCGGTTGCCTCGACACAATTGCTGAAAGTCTTTGGCCCATTAGCAAGGAACTGGTTGAGTGTAGCAAAGTGGTTCTGATTGTTGCCTTGGTTCCCTTGGTTGCGCTCTTGAAGAATTTGCATGATCAACTGTGTATTTGCATTGGTTGCGGCCATCACAGCTTGCCATGCCTCCGGAGGAGGTGGAGGTGGTGGCGGATCTTGATTCGGAGTCATGCGCGTTGGAGGAGCCATCCTGAAGAGGTTGACATCCATTAGCACATCGATAGACAAATATTGAAGCTGAATCCAACAGAATGAAAATTGCAACATATAGTCTTCGCATCCAAACAAAATGAACGAATGCATTCCTCTTGAAATGGTCACATATCCATAAATTGAGAAGCCATGTAGAATTAGGTAGAGAAATAAATCAACAAGGTACGTATCAAGAATGAATAATCGGTAAGAAATCCCAATCTCAAACCAATATCCGTGGAAGAAGAACTAGAGCTACAAGAATTCCCACCTATGAAACTCCCGAACCTTTCCGGTTATGCAATCAGGTGTTGGGGATACACGGGAAGCATAATATCTCACCCAAACTAGCAAATCCTTCATCCAGCTGTATCCATCCTTCAACACATAACCGAGAAAAACTTCGGAAACCATCTACCTCAACCTTCGAAAAAGCATCCGTTATACAAGTTATGGCGATACTCCCGAACTCCCGCCCCAGTACTGGGTGGCGTCGAGGTTATCTCACCAACGAACTACATAAAAGAGATTTTCGATGTCGGCGTACTAAACTCAGGTATTCCAGAACTGCAACGATAAAATTATGACGACAACACCTCATAGCTCAACTCCCCAGGACACTTCCACAAAACCCCTGACAGGAGGCACCAAGACAATGTTCTCATCATAAAACCATCGGAACGATTCCAAGATACCCGCGTGATCCTAAATTTTTTTTAGTGAAATTTGAGAAGAGAAGAGTCAAAACTCCACGTCAGGATGCCTTACCAGAGCGATGAGGAGACTGGGAAGTAAAAAGAATTCCTACTCTCCGATATATAATTCCTAAATGTCTCAAAACATTTTTCTAGACACAACTCGGCCACTAAAAACGATCAAGCAATGGGGCTCCTAAGGTCGGGGAAGGCTCTGATACCAACTTGTAACACCCTCGATGCGACTATAGCTCCCACGTGTCGAGGCACGACTTAGAGACATAATCGCATTGAAGGCATATGTCGCAAGTAAGGTAATATTTACACATCCCAAGTAATATAATAATAAAGGGGAGAGAACATAGTTGGCTTACACTCGCCACGTCAATCAAGTACATAAATAACATTACATCAACCAAGCACTCATGGCCCGACTATGGCGCCAAAATAAAAGATAACCCAACATGCGACACGGTCCCGATCACCTCCAACTGGGCACCACTACTGATCATAGCGAGAAACTAGAGAACAACCTGCGCAAGCATTACTCCAACACCGTGTCCACTTCCCGGACTCCGCCGAGAAGAGGCCATCACGGTAACACACTCGGTTGATTCATTTTAATTAAGTTAAGGTTCAAGTTATCTACAATCGGACATTAACAAATTCCCATCTGCCCATAACCGTGGGCACAGCTTTCGAAAGTTCAAATCCCTACAGGGGAGTCCCAACTTAGCCCATGACAAGCTTTCACGGCCAACGAAGGAATAGACCTCCTCCCGAGACGTTCCGATCAGACTCGGTACCTCGGTTCTTCAAGACACTTCGACAGATTAAAACAAGACCAGCAACACCGCCCGAATGTGCCGACAAATCTCGATAGGAGCTGCACATATCTCATTCTCAGGGCACACTCAGATTGTCTTAGGTACGGGTAGGCCAGCCTAGAGTTTCCCCTGGTGGCCACCGGCAGCTGACAGGTGGACCAACACTCAGAGGAGCACTGACCCGGGGGGTTTAAAATAAGATGACCCTCGGGCTCCGGAAACCCAAGGGAAAAAGAGGCTAGGTGGAAGATGGTAAAACCAAGGTTGGGCATTGCTGGAAAAGCTTTAATCAAGGCGAACTATCAAGGGGTTCCCATTATAACCCAACCGCATAAGGAACGCAAAATCCGGGAACATAACACCGATATGACGGAAACTAGGGCGGCAAGAGTGGAACAAAACACTAGGCGAGAGGCCGAGCCTTCCACCCTTTACCAAGTATATAGATGCATTAAGATTACAAGATAATATAATGATATCCCAACAAGTAAATAAATGTTCCAACAAGGAACGGCCTCCAATCTTCACCTGCAACTAGCAACGCTATAAGAGGGGCTGAGCAAAGCGGTAACATAGCCAATCAACGGTTTGCTAGGACATGGTGGGTTAGAGGTTTGACATGGCAATTAGGGAGGCTTGAAATCAAGTGGTAGGCATCGTAGCATTGGCATAGCAAAAGAGCGAGCAAACTAGCATATCAAAGATAGTATTGATTTCGAGGGTATGATAATCTTGCCTGCGAAGTTGTTAGAGTTGACTGGATCCTCGAAAGCAAACTCAACGGGCTCCTCGTTAGCGAACTCGTCTCCCGGCTCTACCCAAACAGGACAAACAAGCAACAAGGACACAATCAACCACGTGCAAGGATCAAACAATATGATGCAAAGATGATATGCTATGCGGGATGCGATGCGGGATGCATATGCAAGAATTGACAAGGGATGCAATGAACCTGGCCTCAACTTGGGAATCCAAGTGTGCCACTGGAAATATGAGATGAAATCGCTTGAAAACAATATAAAGAACGCCGGAATCGGAGTTACGGTTTGGAAATGGCAAACGATTCAATTATGACACCGGTCTGCGATTTACAGCAAGTGGTCATCAAAATGCAATGAGATGAACATGATACAGCACCCAAACATGACAACAAAATACATGGCAGGGATGCATTCAAGATGCTTAACAAAAGTATAGCACTAAGCTACGGCCAATTCATCCATTAACAGGTTCAAACAAGCATGGCAAAAATGCATATGGCAAACAGATCTCAGACTTAAGTGAAATTAACACTTGTCTGGAATTTCAGATCAGGTAGCCCTCTTTGGAACAACAAAACTACATGCTACAGGACCTGAACATGACAAAGTAAAATATGGCATGGAGCTACTCAAAGAGCTTAACAAAAGTCCCTTAGTGACCTTGAGCCAAAAGGGATCACAAAATACATTTGCAAGCATGTGAACATAGCAAAAACATAATCAGTTTTCAGACTTAGTGAAAACTGGCACATGCTGAAACATAACTCAAGTAGGCATGTTTACGAGCTCAATGCACTCACTACGGAGCAAGTCATGACAAGATAAGCATACATTCATCAAGAAGGCACAAAATACAAGCTAGACATGGCAAGAACAATAGCATAGCATGCACGGATCAACTACAACATCATCGGCAAAATTGCAAACAAGTTGACAATTTGCCCAGATTCACAAAGTAGCAAAAGTAGAGCTCGATTGACTCAAGCTAGGGTGCTCCATAAATGCAAACAAATACATGGATGGATAGAGCACTACAAGATTAACAAAACATCCTTACTGACCATCCTCAAAAGAGGCACGGATCACTAGGAAACAACATGAACATATGGCATCATGAACTAAACAGCTCAAGGACTTAGTGGAAATGCTAAGTCCCTGAAAACAGAATTACCAAGTGCCTCACTTGGCAAGCTTGCACTAGGCACCACACACATCACAGAAATACATGGGTTGCACCTCTGAAAAGATGACAAAACCCTTAACAAAACATATGTAGAGCACATGGGCATATCATGCACACAATAATCATGGCAAAAATGACAAAACTCTAAATGGAGCAGCATATCTGACAAATAACTCAAGTAGCCCTCTTCTACCAGCATTTCTGGCATCAAGATGAACTCAAATGAAAATGATGCAATGGAATGAAATGATGTACTCTCTGATATGAACATTTTGATATGCTATACGCCCAAATCGGAGCTACGGATGCAAAGTTAAGAGGCCATGAACAGGAGCACATGGATCTGAAAATTTAGGGACTTAGAAGAAAAAAACAACCCCGAGATCTAGGGTTTGCATGGAAGTCTCGCCGGAGATTCTCGCCGGAGAGGGGATCCGGCGACGAGGCTGTTCGTCGGAGAGGGGGTCGGGGAGGCGCGGCCGGGCGCGGGACCCGAGGAGGCGGCGAGGGGCGAAGGCGGCGGCGGTCGGCGGGCGGCGGCGAGCGGCGTGGAGGCGGCGGCGAGCTTCGGCCAGGCGGGGTCGAGCGGCCGCGAGCGCGAGGAGGCGGGTGGCGGCGGCTGGGCCCGTGGGGGCCGGGGACGGGCCCGAGCGGGCCGCGCGCGGCTGAGGCGGCGAAGTGGTCCGGGTGCGCCACGTGGCAGCTCCTGGTTGGTGGCGGCAGAAGCGTCCGGCCCGGACGGACGTGTCCAGCCGGCGCGGAGACGAATTTTAGGGTTTGAGGACGAGGGGGATCCAGAATTTCGGGGAGAGGCCTTTATATAGGTAGAAGGAGCTAGGAGAGTCCAAATGAGGTGCGGTTTTCGGCCACGCGATCGTGATCGAACGCTCTAGATGATGGAGCAGTTTTAGGTGGGTTTTGGGCCAAATTGGAGGGGTGTTGGGCTGCAACACACACGAGGCCTTTTCAGTTCCTCGGTTAACCGTTGGAGTATCAAACGAAGTCCAAATGATACGAAACTTGACAGGCGGTCTACCGGTAGTAAACCAAGGCCGCTTGGCAAGTCTCGGTCCAATCCGGAAATGTTTAATCCCCACACACAAAAGAAAGCTAGAAATGACCACCGGAGGAGAACGAAGCGCCGGAATGCAAAACGGACAACGGGGAAAATGCTCAAATGCATGAGACGAACACGTATGCAAATGCAATGCACATGACGACATGATATGAGATGCATGACAACGATAATGACACACGGAGACAAAAACCCGAACCCGAGAAAATAAAATAACTTAAAGCCAGAAACGGCAAGAGTTGGAGTACAAATTGGGAAAGTTACATCCGGGGTGTTACAATCAGGAACACACGTATTGTCTCCTTCCATCCATACGTCTATCTCGATATCTCTCGGGGTATCTTCTATCACACACACACTTGTCACTCGATCTCCCACCCATGTAGTCCCATCACAATCTCCAAGGGATCTCTCTATGACAAACATACACTCTCTCCTCCCCATGTCTGCATTTTCTCCGTACGTCTCTCTCGGCCTATCTCCCTTGTTTGTCAGACCCCTCTTGGCCAGGTGCTAGGGGTCTTGCTCTCTTGGTTGCAAACAACCAGACACTATCTCCTCACCTTGCTTCCATTGTCGAAGATGCATGTGTGATATGTTTGCATAAGACACACACATTTTTTCTCGACTTTATCGAGTGTTGTCCATGTCTCTTTCACACATGCACACACACTTTTTTCACTCACTCTTTCTATTTCTCTCTCTCTCTCTAGTTAGGGACTCTCTCACGTCCATAAGCATATGGATGTTTTGAAAAGTCAAACCTTAGAAAAGTTTGACCAGGTATATGTGGAGAAAAACATTTACATCTAGAAAGATCATTAGATTCATCACAACATGTACTTACTTCATACTATCATTTATCTTTGGTATTGTAGATATAGGTAATTTCTTTATAAACTTGGTCAAAGATTCAAACGTTTGACTTTTAAAAAAAATTTGGAACTACATTATCGAACGGAGGGAGTAGCTCTTTCTCTCTCTCTGCTATCTCTCACGGGCCTCCCCTCTCACACGAACACTCTATACCGATGGATTATACGCTCACTGTGTCCGTGTATAGCTCCGTATATTGTTTAGTTGACCGGTCAACCAGTCCACATGCTGCCTTGTCAGCTCGTGTTCTGTATCTTCATGTGCTGGCCCATGTGGCAGTGGGTGAAAATAAGTAAACTAGAGGCCCATCTGACACGTGGTGAAGTAAACAAAGTTGAAACCACTCGGGGTAGCACCCCGCACGCTAGTAAATTGAGGGCGCATTGAGGACACACTTCTTCCGCGTGGAGGACGCACTCACGCACAATTCACCACTGCGCGGTGGCATGCACAAAAGGACGCACTCGCGTACACCCAGCACACAACACACACCAGCACACGTGTACACCGGCATTGCCGCCGGTTGAGATGGACGGCGAGGCAGCCAACAAGCGGAGGCGGCTCGAGCCAAAACTGCATCCGGCGAGCCTGGACTTCATCAGCAGCCTCCCCAACGACATGCTGCTCGTCATCATCGGCGTCCTCCCCACCAAATCTGCCGTGCGGACCGCCCTGCTCTCCCGGCGGTGGCACCCCCTCTGGCGTTACATCCCCCTCAACCTCACCGTCGACAGTTGCCTCTGCGATGGGGATTGCGAACGCATGGCTGCAGTCTCTAAGATCCTTTCATCGCACCTTGGGCCAGCCCGACGCCTTGACATCCGCATGTTTAGTACCAACTGCAAGGTCCAACCCAAGTTCGACAAGTGGTTCTTATCCCCCGCCCTAGATCAGCTCGAGGAGCTCAGCTTTGAAGCTGGACGATGTCGCTCTCTGCCGCCGTCCGCGCCCCACCTCGCGCCAATGCTGCGCTGCGCCAGCTTCAACTCCTGCTATCTTCCCCAGATTAATGCCACGCCGGCCCTTCTTCTCCCTCAACTCAAGCAGCTCGACCTCTTCGACGTTGTCATCTCGAAGAAGGTTGTGGAGCACCTGCTCCGCAGCTGTACTGCGCTCGAGTACCTTCGTCTTGAGAAGATCCACGGGTTCATTAGCCTCCACATCGCCTCGACGAATCTCCGATGGATTTATGTGTCTTGCTGGACCCGCAACAAGACATCAATTGGGAAGAGATCACTCCAGCTGTTCCACGTTATGGTCATTGAGAATGCACCTTTCCTTGAGAGATTGCTTGTATCGGATCTAGAAGGTCCAACAAAAATCAGGGTCATTGACGCGCCAAAATTGACAGCGTTGGTGCACTCGTCTGCCAAATTCTTCAAACTCTTTATTGGATCCGTAATCGTTCAGGTAAAACACTCATCTTCTTCTCCGTCTTCTTGAAATTCACATTTTTAAATTTCTTCTTGATGTATTTACGACCGTCTTCTAGAAAATGATTCCCACAAGCTTGACCTGTGTATGCGCACAGTGAAGATCTTGGCAATAAAATCTATCGGCCCCAATCTGGATCAAGTTGTTGGATTCCTTACATGCTTTCCGTGCACGGAGAAGCTACTCATCGAGGTGAAACTTCTTTCCTATTAGTAAATGGTAATCACAATGTAGCTCAATTTTTTCGTAATTTTCCCAAATTACGATGACAAGTGTAGTGTTCAAAACTGCATCTACGCACTGCACCGAAAGAAATGTTTTTAGTATTTTTGCTCACGTGATCACCTGCATCATTTTTTTGTTGTACTACTATAGTAGCCTAGGCTAGTCATAGTGGAAAGTAACTTAGACTACTCCAGTAACTCTATGGTTACCCTAAGAGCAAATACTACCTCCGTCCTGGTTTACTCTTCCTATTTTGTAGTATCAAAATTTGACCATAGATTTAACTGACAAAATGTTAATGCATGTCACTAAGAACTATATCGTCGGATTCGTATTTGAATATAATTTCAAATGGTGTAATTTTTAGTGACATGCATTGGCATTTTCTTATGTAAATCTATGGTCAAAATTTTATACTAAATAAGAGGTAGTACAAAAGTGGGCTATAACGTCCCTACACTATGTAGGTCAAAACACGTGCCAAATTCACTTGTGATGCATTTGGCATCGATGCCCCTCCATTGCTCACTTGGTGCCCCAATCTGGATCACCTACTTTGCTCTGGTGCCAAATTAACTCACGCAATGAAAAAACACTTGCGTGGGAGAGAGAGAGAGGACCGAGGCAATAAAAAACACTTGTTTGGGAGAGTGAGAGGCTGGTGTAGTTGGTTTGATTGATTTGTTTATACATGTGGGTCTGTGTGCACAGCGGTGCCAACTCTCTCACATCGCGAGAGCGGTGCCAAAATCTTTTGATTTGACATCGATGCATATTATGTGGCATACTTTTGCGAAATATGGCATCGGCCACGTAGTGGAAGACAACAAATGCCCAAGCTCTTCACGTACTCCTAGGTAAATGAGAGGAGAGAGAGAGAGAGTGAAAAAATATCACTAGCCAGCCAACCCTATCATATGAGCGAATGATATTGGTACCTCTTGATGGCACGACAATCTTATACAGCCAGCTGCTCTAATATGTTCTCTTCTTTTGCAGATAAAAAAAGACCCAAAAGTGAAACTGTGCTGCACTATAACAATCTCATCGAATACCTTGATCTCCATCTTACATAAATTGATTTGATCGACTACCGAGGCAGCACATCTGAGATTAAATTGGCCAGGTTCTTTGTTCTGGAGGCAAGTGTGCTCAAGGTAATGAGGTTTGGCGTTCTCTGGCGCAACAATGAATGGCGTGCTGATCACCACGAGCGTCTAAGACTAAATGACAAAGTCTCCGCAAAAGCTAAGTTTTTGAAACATCAATTGGCCAGAGACTCGAAAACTTATTTGCCCATTAGTTACTTGTCAGGGCGGTGGATTTCAGTTTGTACGATAATGCTGCATCCACCTAAAGTAACGAAAGTTCTTACATAAACTTCCTAGTAATTCCCTCTTCGTAGGTGCAGCATTACTCCTAACATTTGTAATATCAGTTTGAGACTTGTAATATTGCCGTGTCCTATTCCTGCATTTTCAAAATCCTGCGAATCAAACAGGTCCTGAGTTGGTGATGATGTTGTGCCTGCCATCTTTCACCAATAGCCGTCGGATCTAGATCTGACGCATACAAACCAAACTTCTCCAGTTTTGCAAAAAGATGCCCGCACTTGTTCCCTATTTACAAACAACTCCTTGTCTCTCACAATCAACCTTATCTCCTCCCCACCACATCTAGAAGGCCATGGAAAATCTAGCGCGATGGCCGCTGCCGGCGCCGTCCACTCCCCAATCTTGGTGTTCCGTGCAATGCACGGGCATCTATGCACGGGAAATTATGTCAAACATGGCTAGTTTTAAGTAGGCTGGGTCTACAACCATGATGATAGTGACTGCAGACGGTGAGGCTGACTATGGTATGCCGAACACGGCGCCTATACTCAGGTGTCATCTCCGGCGTAGGGTCTTGTTACTTCACTATGAGGAGCAGCACATAATAATTTGATCAACGGGTAGTACAATGCTACTACATTGGTAGTACTACTACTACTAGTACTAGCACCACCGTCTGGATTTAGTAGTACTACCACATCCATCTGGATTTAGTATTTGATTAGCAATATCTAGTAATGCATGTCACAAAAAATGTACTACTCCCTCTGTAAATAAATACATGGTGTATTGTTTTATTCCTATCGGCGAGATAACTTAATGTCATTTTGCTACTTAATAGGATTACATGCAATGAACTAACCACTGCATGTGATGTTTGGTAGTCTCAACTCATTGAAAGCATGCACGCGCACGGAGGGGTGCTACCTCTTTTAGCACTGCATTGGTTTTCCCCGAAGAGGAAAGGATGATGCAGCAAAGTAGCATAAGTATTTCCCTCAGTTTTTGAGAACCAAGGTATCAATCCTGTAGGAGGCTACACGCAAGTCCCTCGCACCTGCACAAAACAAATAAATCCTCGCAACCAACGCAAATAGGGGTTGTCAATCCCTATAGGGCCACTTATGAGAGTGAGATCTGATAGATATGATAAGATAATATTTTTGGTATTTTTATGATAAAGATGCAAAGTAAAATAAAGGCAAAGTAAATAGCAAAGTAAATAACTAAGTAGTAGGAGATTGATATGATAAAGATAGACCCGGGGGCCATAGGTTTCACTAGTGGCTTCTCTCGAGAGCATAAGTATTCTACGGTGGGTGAACAAATTACTGTTGAGCAATTGACAGAATTGAGCATAGTTATGAGAATACCTAGGTATGATCATGTATATAGGCATCACGTCCGAGACAAGTAGACCGACTTCTGACTGCATCTACTACTATTACTCCACTCATCGACCGCTATCTAGCATGCATCTAGAGTATTAAGTAAAAACAGAGTAACACCTTAAGCAAGATGACATGATGTAGAGGGATAGACTCATGCAATATGAAGAAAACCCCATGTTGTTATCCTCGATGGCAACAATACAATACGTGCCTTGCTGCCCTTACTGTCACCGGGAAAGGACACCGCAAGATTGAACCCAAAGCTAAGCACTTCTCCCATTGCAAGAAAGATCAATCTAGTAGGCCAAACCAAACTGATAATTCGAAGAGACTTGCAAAGATAACCAATCATACATAAAAGAATTCAGAGAAGATTCAAATATTATTCATAGATAGACTTGTCATAAACCCACAATTCATCGGTCTCAACAAACACACCGCAAAAACAAGATTACATCGAATAGATCTCCACAAGAGAGGGGGAGAACATTGTATTGAGATCCAAAAAGAGAGAAGAAGCCATCTAGCTACTAACTATGCACCCATAGGTCTGAAGTAAACTACTCACACTTCATCGGAGAGGCTATGGTGTTGATGTAGAAGCCCTCCGTGATCGATGCCCCCTCCGGCAGAGCTCCGGAAGAGGCCCCAAGATGGGATTTCGTGGATACAGAAAGTTACAGCGGTGGAATTAGGGTTTTTGCTCCGTATCTGATCGTTTGGGGGTACGTGGATATATATAGGAGGAAGAAGTACATCGGTGGAGCAACAAGGGGTCCACGAGGGTGGAGGGCGCGCCTGGGGGGGGGGGGGGGGGGGGGGCGCGGGGGGGGGGGGGGGGGGGGGGGGGGGGGGGGGGGGCAGGCGCGCCCCCTACCTTGTGGCCTCCTGTTAGTTGGATTGACGTAGGGTCCAAGTCTCCTGAGTTGTATTCGGTGAGAAAATCACGTTCCCGAAGGTTTCATTCCATTTGGACTCCATTTGATATTCCTTTTCTTCGAAACCCTAAAATAGGCAAAAAACAACAATTTTGGGATGGGCCTCCGGTTAATAGGTTAGTCCCAAAAATAATATAAAAGTGGATAATAAAGCCCAATAATGTCCAAAACAGTAGATAATATAGCATGGAGCAATAAAAAATTATAGATACGTTGGAGACGTATCAAGCATCCCCAAGCTTAATTCCTGCTCGTCCTCGAGTAGGTAAATGATAAAAACATAATTTTTTATGCGGAGTGCTACTTGGCATAATTTTAATGTAATTCTTCTTAATTGTGGTATGAATATTCAGATCTGAAAGATTCAAGACAAAAGTTCATATTTACATAGAAAATAATAATACTTCAAGCATACTAACAAAGCAATTATGTCTTCTCAAAATAACATGGCTAAAGAAAGTTATCCCTACAAAATCATATAGTCTGGTTATGCTCTATCTTCACCACACAAAATATTTAAATCATGCACAACCCCGATGACAAGCCAAGCAATTGTTTCATACTTTTGACATTCTCAAAACTTTTTCAATCTTCACGCAATACATGAGCGTGAGCCATGGATATAGCACTACAGGTGGAATAGAGTGGTGGTTGTGGAGAAGACAAAAAGGGGAAGATAGTCCCACATCAACTAGGCGTATCAACGGGCTATGGAGATGCCCATCAATATATATCAATGTGAGTGAGTAGTGATTGCCATGCAACGGATGCACTAGAGCTATAAGTATATGAAAGCTCAAAAAGAAACTAAGTGGGTGTGCATCCAACTTGATTGCTCATGAAGACCTAGGGCAATTTGAGGAAGCCCATCATTGGAATGTACAAGCCAAGTTCTATAATGAAAAATTCCCACTAGTATATGAAAGTGATAACATGCGAGACTCTCTACTATGAAGATCATGCTGCTACTTTGAAGCACAAGTGTGGTAAAAGGATAGTAACATTGTCCCTTCTCTCTTTTTCTCCCATTATTTTTTCTATTTTTTATTTTGGCCTTTTCACTTTTTTTATGGCCTCTTTTCTTTTCTTTTTTTATTTTTCGTCCGGAGTCTCATCCCGACTTGGAGGGGAATCATAGTCTCCATCATCCTTTCCTCACTTGGGACAATGCTCTAATAATGATGATCATCACACTTTTATTTTTCTTACAACTCAATAATTACAACTCGATACTTAGAACAAGATATGACTCTATATGAATGCCTCCGGCGGTGTACCGGGATATGCAATGATGCATGAGTGACAAGTATGAAAGAATTATGAACGGTGGCTTTGCCACAAATACTATGTCAACTACATGATCATGCTAAGCAATATGACAATGATGGAGTGTGTCATAAACGGAACGGTGGAAAGTTGCATGGTAATATATCTCGGAATGGCTATGGAAATGCCATAATAGGTAGGTATGGTGGCTGCTTTGAGGAAGGTATATGGTAGGTGTATGATACCGGTGAAAGGTGCGCGGTATTAGAGAGGCTAGCAAAGGTGGAAGGGTGAGAGTGCGTATAATCCATGGACTCAACATTAGTCATAAAGAACTCATATACTTATTGCAAAAATCTACAAGTTATCAAAGCAAAGTATGACGCGCATGCTCCTAGGGGGATAGATTGGTAGGAAAAGACCATCGCTCGTCCCCGACCGCCACTCATAAGGAAGACAATCAATAAATAAATCATGCTCCGACTTCATCACATAATGGTTCACCATACGTGCATGCTACGGGAATCATAAGCTTCAACACAAGTATTTATCAAATTCACAACTAATCAACTAGCATGACTTTAATATCACCATCTCCATGTCTCAAAACAATTATCAAGTATCAAACTTATCATAGTATTCAACACACTCATAAGAGAATTTTTATTATTAATCTTGCATACCAAGCATATTAGGATTTTAAGCAAATTACCATGCTATTTAAGAATCTAAAAATAATCTAATTTAAGCATGAGAGATCAATAGTTTCTATAAAACAAATCCACCACCGTGCTCTAAAAGATATAAGTGAAGCACTAGAGCAAAATTATTTAAGTCAAAAGATATAAGCGAAGCACATAGAGTATTCTAACAAATTCCAAATCATGTATGGCTCTCTCAAAAGGTGTGTACAGCAAGGATGATTGTGGTAAACTAATAAGAAAAGACTCAAATCATACAAGACGCTCCAAGCAAAACACATATCATGTGGTAAATAAAAATATAGCTCCAAGTAAAGTTACCGATAGAAGTAGACGAAAGAGGGGATGCCTTCCGGGGCATCCCCAAGCTTTGGCTTTTAGGTGTCCTTAGATTATCTTGGGGGTGCCATGGGCATCCCCAAGCTTAGGCTCTTTCCACTCCTTGTTCCATAATCCATCAAATCTTTACCCAAAACTTGAAAACTTCACAACACAAAACTTAAAGTAGAAAATCTCGCGAGCTCCGTTAGCGAAAGAAAACAAAATACCACTTCAAGGTACTGTAATGAACTCATTCTTTATTTATATGGGTGTTATACCTACTGTATTACAACTTCTCTATGGTTTATAAACTATTTTACTAGCCATAGATTCACCAAAATAAGCAAACAACACACGAAAAACAGAATCTGTCAAAAACAGAACAGTCTGTAGTAATCTGTAGCTAGAGCAAGATATGGAACCCCAAAAATTCTAAAATAAATTGCTGGACGTGAGGAATTTATCTATTAATCATCTGCAAAACTAATTAAATAAATAGCACTTTCCAAATAAAAATGACAGCAGTTCTCGTGAGCGCTAAGGTTTCTGTTTTTTACAGCAAGTTCAACAAGACTTTCCCCAAGTCTTCCCAACGGTTCTACTTGGCACAAACACTAATTAAGCACAAAAAACACAACCTAAACAGAAGCTAAATAATTTATTTATTACTAATCAGGAGCAAAAAGCAAGGAATAAAAGTAAAATTGGGTTGCCTCCCAACAAGCGCTATCGTTTAACGCCTCTAGCTAGGCATAACAAGCAAGAATAGATCTAGGTATTTCCATCTTTGGTGGGCAATCCATAAGTGGCTATCATAATAGATTCATAAGGTAATTTAATTTTCTTTCTAGGAAAGTGTTCCATGCCTTCCCTTAATGGAAATTGGAATCTAACATTTCCTTCCTTCATATCAATAATTGCACCAATCGTTCTAAGGAAAAGTCTACCAAGAATAATAGGACATGAAGGATTGCAATCCATGTCAAGAACGATAAAATCTAGGGGCACATAATTTATATTTGCAACAATAAGAACATCATTAATTATTCCCATAGGTTTCTTAATAGTGGAATCCGCAAGGTGCAAGTTTAGAGAGCAATCATCAAAATCACGGAAACCTAACAAATCACACAATGTCTTTGGAATCGTGGAAACACTAGCACCCAAATCACATAAAGCATAGCATTCATGATCTTTAATTTTAATTTTAATAGTTGGTTCCCACTCATCATAAAGTTTTATAGGGATAGAAACTTCCAATTCAAGTTTTTCTTCATAAGATTGCATCAAGGCATCAACGATATGTTTAGTAAACGCTTTATTTTGACTATAAGCATGAGGAGAATTTAGCACGGATTGCAACAAGGAAATACAATCAATCAAAGAGCAATTTTCATAGTTAAATTCCTTGAAATCCATAATGGTGGGTTTAGCAACATCTAGGGTTTTAATTTCTTCAATCCCACTTTTGTCAATTTTAGCATCAAGATCAAAAGATTCAGAATTCTTGGAATGCCTTCTAGGTAAAGGTGGATCATATTCAGTCCCATCATTATCAAGATTCATATTGCAAAACAAAGATTTAATAGGGGACACATCAATAACTTTTAGATCTTCATCATTATTTTCATAGGAACTAGAAGAACACGCTTTTATAAAGGCATCTTTCTTAGCACGCATCCTAGCGGTTCTTTCTTTGGACTCGTCAATGGAAATTCTCATGGCTTTGAGAGACTCATTGATATCATGCTTAGGTGGAATAGATCTAAGTTTCAAAGAATCAACGTCAAGAGAAATTCTATCAACGTTCCTAGCCAAATCATCAATCTTAAGCAATTTTTCTTCAATCATAGCATTAAAATTCTTTTGCGAAGTAATAAATTCTTTAATATTGGATTCAAAATCAGAGGGCATCATATTATAATTTCCATAGGAATTGTTGTAGGAATTACCATAATTATTAGAGGAATTGCTAGGATAAGGACTAGGATTGAAATTTCCTCTATACACGTTGTTACCAAAATTGTTCCTACCAATAAAATTCACATCCATAGATTCATTATTATTATCAATCAAAGTAGACAAGGGCATATCATTAGGATCAGAATAAACACTCTTATTAGCAAATAATTTCATAAGTCCATCCATCTTTCCACTCAAAACATTAATTTCTTCTATCGCATGCACCTTTTTATTAGTAGATCTTTCAGTGTGCCATTGAGAATAATTAACCATAATATTATCTATGAGTTTAGTAGCTTCTCCTAAAGTGATTCCCATAAAAGTGCCTCCCGCGGCCGAATCCAAAAGATTTCTAGAAGCAAAATTCAATCCGGCATAAATTTTTTGTATAATCATCCACAAGTTTAAACCATGAGTAGGGCAATTACGTATCATTAATTTCATTCTCTCCCAAGCTAGTGCAACATGTTCATGATCAAGTTGC
The DNA here is from genome assembly GCF_003073215.2 of Triticum urartu. NCBI lineage: Eukaryota > Viridiplantae > Streptophyta > Magnoliopsida > Poales > Poaceae > Triticum > Triticum urartu. Next base: position 379,751,008 of record NC_053026.1, on the reverse strand, counting down.
TTAAAGTTCATAATATCGTTTCTAAGAGAGATGATCTTAGCGGGAGGAAAATACTTAGAGATAAAAGCATCTTTGCACTTGTTCCATGAATCAATACTATTTTTAGGCAAAGACGAAAACCATGCTTTAGCACGATCTCTAAGCGAAAAAGGAAATAGCTTCAATTTAACAATATCATTATCCACATCTTTCTTCTTTTGCATGTCACCATAAATCAACGATGCTATTTAGATGGGTAGCGGCATCTTCACTAGGAAGGCCGGAGAACGGATCTTTCATGACAAGATTCAGCAAAGTAGCATTAATTTCACAAGATTCAGCATCGGTAAGAGGAGCAATCGGAGTGCTAAGAAAATCATTGTTGTTGGTATTGGTGAAGTCACACAATTTAGTATTATCTTGAGCCATCCCAACAAACAAGCAAACTAAGACACAAGCAAACAAAAAGCAAGTGGACAAAAAGGGCAAATAGAGAGAGAGAGGGAGGATAGAGAGAGAGGGCGAATAAAACGGCAAGGGTGAATTGGGGGGAGAGGAAAACAAGAGGCAAATGGCAAATAATGTAATGCGGGAGATAAGGGTATGTGATGGGTACTTGGTATGTTGACTTTTGCATAGACCTCCCCGGCAACGGCGCCAGAAATCCTTCTTGCTACCTCTTTTAGCACTGCGTTGGTTTTCCTCGAAGAGGAAGGGATGATGCAGCAAAGTAGTGTAAGTATTTCCCTCAGTTTTTGAGAACCAAGGTATCAATCCAGTAGGAGGCTACACGTAAGTCCCTCGCACCTGCACAAAACAAATAAATCCTCACAACCAACGCAAATAGGGGTTGTCAATCCCTATAGGGCCACTTACAAGAGTGAGATCTGATAGATATGATAAGATAATATTTTTGGTATTTTTATGATAAAGATGCAAAGTAGATAGCAAAGTAAATAACTAAGTAGTAGGAGATTGATATGATAAAGATAGACCCGGGGGCCATAGGTTTCACTAGTGGCTTCTCTCGAGAGCATAAGTATTCTACGGTGGGTGAACAAATTACTATTGAGCAATTGACAGAATTGAGCATAGTTATGAGATTATCTAGGTATGATCATGTATATAGGAATCATGTCCGAGACAAGTAGACCGACTTCTGCTTGCATCTACTACTATTACTCCACTCATCGACCGCTATCCAGCATGCATCTAGAGTATTAAGTTAAAAACAGAGTAACGCCTTAAGCAAGATGACATGATGTAGAGGGATAGACTCATGCAATATGAAGAAAACCCCATCTTGTTATCCTCGATGGCAACAATACAATATGTGCCTTGCTGCCCTTACTGTCACCGGGAAAGGACACCACAAGATTGAACCCAAAGCTAAGCACTTCTCCCATTGCAAGAAAGATCAATCTAGTAGGCCAAACCAAACTGATAATTCAAAGAGACTTGCAAAGATAACCAATCATACATAAAAGAATTCAGACAAGATTCAAATATTATTCATAGATAGACTTGATCATAAACCCACAATTCATCGGTCTCAACAAACACACCGCAAAAACAAGATTACATCGAATAGATCTCCACAAGAGAGGGGGAGAACATTGTATTGAGATCCAAAAAGAGAGAAGAAGCCATCTAGCTACTAACTATGGACCTGTAGGTCTGAATTAAACTACTCACACTTCATCGGAGAGGCTATGGTGTTGATGTAGAAGCCCTCCGTGATCGATGCCCCCTTCGGCGGAGCTCCGGAACAGGCCCCAAGATGAGATCTCGTGGATACAGAAAGTTACGGCGGTGGAATTAGGGTTTTTGCTCCGTATCTGATTGTTTGGGGGTACGTGGGTATATATAGGAGGAAGAAGTACGTCGGTGGAGCAACAGGGGGCCCACGAGGGTGGAGGGCGCGCTTGGGGGGCAGGTGCGCCTCCCTACCTCGTGGCCTCCTGTTAGTTGGCTTGACGTAGGGTCCAAGTCTCTTGAGTTGTATTCGGTGAGAAAATCACGTTCCCGAAGGTTTCATTCCGTTTGGACTCCGTTTGATATTCCTTTTCTTCGAAACCCTAAAACAAGCAAAAAAACAGCAATTCTGGGCTGGGCCTCCGGTTAGTAGGTTAGTCCCAAAAATAATATAAAAGTGGATAATAAAGCCCAATAATGTCCAAAACAGTAGATAATATAGCATGGAGCAATCAAAAATTATAGATACGTTGGAGACGTATCAAGGGGGACGTAGCTTCATTGACTTACTGCACCTGCCTTTGGGTGTATGACACGTGGGCCCAACGGGTGGCTGGCCAACCTTTCATACAGCCAAAGGCAGGTGCAGTAGAGGGGCGAGGAGTAGATGGCCAAAATGCACGTGAATTCAACATAGTCTGCACTTCTCATATAAAGGCTCCCGCCAATCCAATCTACGAAATCCTACGCACCTACGCACCCAAGGGCAAGAGTGATCACTCCAATCGCAAGATCAGTTGACTAGAAGCTAGACCCATGGAGGTGATGAGCGCGAGCATCAGCCGGCTGTGCCAGATGGTCCACGACGCCGGCCTGCGGCCCGGCACCGACGAACGTCTCCAGGTAGTGCTTGAGGTCGCCAGGGCGAGGGGCCGCTTGGACGACAGCTTCGTGTCCTTGTTCGACGAGGTCCTCGTCGGCTTCCTCGACAAGTTCACCGTCGTCAAGAAGCTCGCGGACGACCTTTACGTACGCCTCCAGCCCACATGCCCAGGCTCTGCGATGCCCGCCACCCTCAACGGCCTCTATGGTGACAACCTCTTCGACGCACTAGTGGCCCTGCAACTGCCCGTCGTCGCGCCGGAGAATGTCCACCTCGAGGTCGCGCTCGCCGCGCAGCGCCTGGCGTAGCAAGACACCATCGACATAATCACCCACATCTACGCGCAAATCGTCCACAAGGACTACTACATGCAAGAGGAGGACGGTAGGACGCTGGCCTTCTTGGACTGCAGGGCAACCTTGGACGACATTGTTCAGAAGCACGTTGAGCTTGCCGCCAACGCCGCTGCTCCTCACACGTTGGTTGGTGACCCGGTGCACTAGGGCGTGAGGATGTCGTTGATGGATCCGTATGTATCTTTATCTTTCCGTCAAATCCATGTAGTAGTATATGGTACTACTAGTAATTATCTTACCTTTCGCATCAACTTCATAATTTTCCTACGTACTCCATGCATGAACCGTGCCAGAACCAAACTTCGCATTACTCTAGGGAAAATCGTTATTTCTATCTATCGGTCGTGCCATGGAGCTGAACCAAATTTTACAAGTTACAAGTTCAAAAGGAAAAGCCTGTCGTGTTCGTGTCGCACCCCCACACGGTTGGTCCGGCACGCCGCTCAAGGGGGAATGCTTGCTATGTTGCATTTTCACTTACAAGTGGGACCGCAGTTGAACAAACCGACTATCGGCAAACCCCCACCCCGCCCACCGCGCGATGGCTGTGAAAACAGGAGGGAGAAGAGATGGCTGTAGCACGGACTCCAAGAAAATTGGTGTCGGATGGGACTCGTGTGGTTGGCGTGTACCGTACTGCTAGACATGAATGCTAGTTATGGCCCATGCCACCCCAATATATCGAGGTGCTGGTTACGTAGAACAAATTTCCTGGAGTCCGTGCTCAGCCCTCATCTATCTCTCTTCTCAGCCAGCCAGCAGACGCATGGAGCCCATCGTCTGTTTGCTCATATGTGGTACCACATGTCAGTGAAAATGCAAGAGGACCCACTAAACCTGCACATCTTTCACCTCGACGTGCTGGTGATGAAAAACAAATCCAATAAAGATCTTCGGTGGCCGCTTTTGGAGTTACTCAAGAGTAGTAAGATTCTATTTATAGTTTAACCCAAGATGCACATCACGTGGCTTCAACTACCACTCTATTTTCTTGCATGACACGACCTGGATGCTCGATGTCCCACGTGTCGGCAAATGGAGGAAGAACTCGACCAAATCTTCGGTTGTGCTCTCAGATTAGACTAGTTGTGCTAACTTAAAATTTTATTGTGTAGAATGGATGCAAGTTTTGGTATTGGGAAGAAGAGTACAACGATATATTGATAGAGCGCAATTTAGTAGATGTTCTAGCACTTTTAGCTAGCATAGAGGCTAGAGATGAGACTAGTGCACTTGTTGATAGAATAGAGGCTAGACACGTCTACTTCTTTACACTCGAAGAAGAAAGAAGCATGCAGGATCGAGCCTCCGCAGATCAACAATGAATGCACCGAGAAGGCACTAATCCAACTTACAGGAGCAATTATGGAAGTTGGATATCTTCTAAAATGTATTCTTGTGGTTCTTGTTTTTCTAGTCAAAATTTTGGTGATGTATTTCCATGTACCAAAAAATCAATGATGAAAAAAAGATATGTGTTTCCAAAGAAAAATGTACGCGGCCGGGATGCGTCCGCGCGTTCGGCGCACGGCCACCGCATCTGAGAAATGGCCCGGACACGGCCCCATTGCCCTACCCAAACGGACAGAATCCGGGCAAAACGGAGGTCCGTTTGGGGTCGTGCTGTAACGCCCCGAGACCGTTGTGCCAGGTGTCCTCCAGTTATTCGTTGTTGTTGCCTTGTCTTTGCTTGCGTGTCATGCATTTCATATCATGTCATCATGTGCATTTCATTTGCATACATGTTCGTCTCATGCATCCGAGCATTTTCCCCGTTGTCCATTTTGCAATCTGGCGCTCCTATGTCACCCGGTGTCCCTTTCTACCTCTTTTCGTGTGCGGGTGTTAAACGTTTTCGGATTGGACCGAGACTTGTCATGCGGCCTTGGTTTACTACCGGTAGACGGCCTGTCAAGTTTCGTACCATTTGGACTTCGTTTGATACTCCAACGGTTAACCGAGGAACCGAAAAGGCCTCGTGTGTGTTGCAGCCCAACACCCTTCCAAAGTGGCCCAAATCCCACCTAAACCTCCACCATCATCTAGGCCGCTCGATCATGATCGCGTGGCCGCAAACTATGCTCAATTTGGAGCCTCCTAGCTCCCTCTACCTCTATATATAGGTCCCTCATCTCGGATCTCCTTCTCCCCAAACCCTAGAAAATCCGCTCCCCTCGCCGCCGGATATGTCTGATTGGGCCGGACACGTCCGCCCCGCTCCCTCCGACGAACGAGGACGTGCCACCTGTCCCGCCGGGTCTCCCCCGCCGCGCCGGCCCGCCCGGCCCAGGGAGAGCCCCCGCGCCCCGGCAGCGCGCGCCACCGCCCATCTCCGCCGACCCCGCCGCCTGGGAGCTTCCCCGCCGCCCGAGACGACCGCGGCTCCGCGCCGCCTCACCGCGCCGGCGACCGCCCGCACCGCCGCCTCGCCCATTCGCCGGCCGCCTCGCATCGTCGCCGTATCGCTGCCGCCCGCCCGATGCTCCGGCCGCCGTGCGCCGCCCCTCTCCCTCCACGCCGTCCCCTGCTACTGTTCTGGCAAGTCATCCCTCGCTCCGGCCACCGCGGCTCCATTTTCGACGACCTCGAAGTCCGTGCCCCGATCTGGAACTGACCTAGCGGTTGAATTTTTCCCTCGAAACCCTAACATTTTTGCATACTTTGACATGCCATAATTTTCTCATTGTAGCTCCGATTCATGCATGTAGCATATCGAAATGTTCATCTCGATGATTACATCATTTCATATCATTGCATCATTTTCATTTGAGCTTATCTTGATGCCCGAAATGCTGTTGGAAGAGGGCTATGTGATGATTATTTAAGATCTGTTTCAGCAAATGCACATTTGTCATTTTTGTCATGATTAATGTGTGCATGCTATGGTCCTAAGCTCTATATGTTTTTTGATGTATACCATGCCATCTTTAGAGGGGTGTATGCCATCTATTTTTGTGATCTTTGTGGTGACTAGCACAAGCATGCAAAGTAGCTTACTCAACGATGCTGATTTCAGGGACTTAGAATTTCACTAAGTCCTTGCCCTGTCATTATTTTTATGCCATATGTTCATGTTGTTTCCTAGTGATCCGTGCCTCTTTTGAGCATGATCAGTAAGGATGTTTTGTTAATAATGTTGTGCTCTATCCATCCATGTCTTTGTTGGCAATTATGGAGCACCCTAGCTTGAGTCAATTGAGCTCTACTTTTGCTATAATATGTTCCTGGCAGATTGTTAACATGTTTAGCAATTTTGCCGATCTTGTTGTTGTTGATACCTGCATGCTATGTTGTTGTTGTTGCCATGTCTAGCTCCTATGCCATGTATTCTTTATGGGTGTATGCTTAGATTATCATGCCATACTTTGTAGTAAGTGCACCGAGCTCGTAAACATGCCTACTTGTTAATCTATTTTGCAAGCTCCAGTTTTTCACTAAGTCTGAATCTGTTTATGTTTTTGCTATGTTCACATGCTTGTAATTGTATTTTCTGATCCCTTTTGGCTCATGGTCACTAAGGGACTTTTGTTATATGCTTTGAGTAGCTTCATGCCATGCCTTGTTTTGCCATGATATGTTCCTGTAGCATGTAGTTTTCATGCTCTAAAGATTGCTTCCTGATGATAAATTCCTGACTTGTTATTTCACTTAGTCTGTAACATGTTATCATTTGCACTTTTTCCATTCTTGTTTGGACCTGTTAATGAGTGAATTAGCCATAGCTCAGTGTTCATCTTTTGTCAAGCATCATGAGTGGATCCCTGCCATGTATTTTTTGTCATGTTGGAGTGCTGTAGCATGTTGTTCTTGAGGCATTTAGACGGTCTCGTGCTGATTATCGCAGACCGGTGCCATATTTGTTTTGCTTGCCACTTCCAAACCGTGCATCCGATTCCAGTGATCTTTATATCGATTTCGACCGAAATCACCTCACCTTTACAGTGGCACTCTTGGATTTCCATGTTAAGGCCAGGTTCAATCATTCCTTTTCAAATCATGCATATGCATCACATACCGCATCCCACAAATCATGCCATGTTCATGTGTTGGTTGTTTACTATGTTGTGTGCTTCTTTTCGGTGTTGCTTCTTCAGGTTGGTTCCGATAACGTCACGTTTGTGAGGACCCATTCGTCTACGTCCGTTTGTCTTCTTCATGGACTCGTTCTTCTTCCTAACGGGATTTCAGGCAAGATGACCAAACCCTCGAAATCACTTCTATCTTTGCTTGCTAGTTGCTCGCTCTTTTGCTATGCCTATGCTGCGATACCTACCACTTGCTTATCATGCCTCCCATATTGCTAAACCAAACCTCTAACCCACCTTTCCTAGCAAACCGTTGTTTGGCCATGTTACCGCTTTGCTCAGCCCCTCTTATAGCGTTGTTAGTTGCAGGTGAAGATTGGAGTTTGTTCCATGTTGGAACATGGATAGTTTGTTGGGATATCACAATATCTCTTATTCATATTAATGCATCCATATACTTGGTAAAGGGTGGAAGGCTCGGCCTTATGCCTGGTATTTTGTTCCACTCTTGCCGGCCTAGTTTCTGTCATATCGGTGTTATGTTCCCGGATTTTGAGTTCCTTACACGGTTGGGTTATAATTAGAACCCCTTGAGAATTCGCCTAGAATAAAACTCCTCCAGCAAGGCCCAACATTGGTTTTACCATTTGCCACCTAGCCTTTTCTTTCCCTTGGATTCTGTAGACTCAAGGGTTATCTTTATTTAAACCCCTGGGTCAGTGCTCCTCTGAGTGTTGGTCCAACCTGTCAGCTGTCGGTGGCCACCAGGGGCAACTCTGGGCTGGCCTACCGGAACCTTGCACAATCCGGTGTGCCCTGAGAATGAGATATGTGCAGCTCCTATCGGGATTTTTCGGCACATTCGGGTGGCTTTGCTGGTCTTGTTTTACCATTGTCGAAATGTCTTGTAACCGAGATTCCGAGCCTGATCGGGTCTTCCTGGGAGAAGGAATATCCTTCATTGACTGTGAGAGCTTGTGATGGGCTAAGTTGGGACACCCCTATAGGGTTTTGAACTTTCGAAAGCTGTGCCCGCAGTTATGGGCAGATGGGAATTTGTTAATGTCCGGTTGTAGAAAACCTGAAGTTGATCTTAATTTAAAATACATCAACCGCGTGTGTAACCGTGATGGTCTCTTTCTGGCGGAGTCCGGGAAGTGAACATGGTGTTGGAGTAATGCTTGACGTAGGTTGTTTTAGGATCACTTCTTGATCATAGTTGTTCGACCGTGCCTTTGCCTTCTCTTCTCGCTCTCTTTTGCGTATGTTAGCCACCAAATATGCTAGTCGCTTGCTGCAGCTCCACCATCATACCTTTGCCTTTCCTATAAGCTTAAATAGTCTTGATCGCGAGGGTGTGAGATTGCTGAGTCCCCGTGACTCACAGATACTTCCAAAACCAGCTTGCAGGTGCCGATGATACCATGCAGGTGACGCAACCGAGCTCAAGGAGGAGCTTGATGAAGATCTCGTTCATTGTGTTGTTCCGTTTACCAGTTGATCAGTAGTGGAGCCCAGTTGGGACGATCGGGGATCTGTGTAGCTTTTGGGGCAGTCTTCTTTTTATTTTGGTTCCATAGTTGGACCTTGATTATATCTGGATGATGTAATGATTTATTCATGTATTGTGTGAAGTGGCGATTGTAAGCCAACTATGTATCTCTTTCCCTTATGTATTACATGGGTTGTGTGAAGATTACCTCACTTGCGACATTGCTTTCAATGCGGTTATGCCTCTAAGTCGTGCTTCGACACGTGGCAGATATAGCCGCATCAAGGTCGTTACAAGTTGGTAATCAGAGCCTTCCCTGACTTAGGAGCCCCCTGCTTGATCGAATCATTGGCGTTGTTGAGTCTAGAAAAATGTTTTGAGTCATTTAGGATTATATATATCGGAGAGTTAGGAATTCTTTTTACTCCTCAGTCCCTTTGTCGCTCTGGTGAGGCATCCTGATGTAGAGTTTTGACTCTTCTCTTCTCAAATTTCACTAAAAAAATTTTAGGATCACGCGGGTATCTTGGAATCATTCCGATGGTTTTGTGACGAGAACATTGTTCTTGGTGCCTCCTGACATTTAGGGGTTGTGGCAGTGTCCCGGGGAGTTGATCTCCGAGGTGTTGTCGTCACAATTTTATTGTTACAATTCAGAAATACCTGAGTTTTTTTCGCCGACATCGAAAATCTCTTTTATGCAGTTGTTGGTGAGATAACCTCGACGCCACCCAGTACTGGGGCGGGAGTTTGGGAGTATTGTCATAACTCGTATAACGGATGTTTTTTCGAAGGTTGAGGTAAATGATTTCCGAAGGTTTCTTGGTTATGTGTTGAAGGATGGATACAGCTGGATGTAGGATTTGTGTAGTTTTGGGTGAGATATTATGCTTCCCCTGTATCCCCAACACCTGATTGCATAACCAGAAAGTTTCGGGAGTTTATAAGTGGGAATTCAAGTAGCTCTTAGGATATCTTTCCGACAGATGTATGATATGAAATTGGGGTTCGACGTCTAGTGGTCCGCCTATCCATGGTTGGTTTTACAGTGGTCTCGTTGTGTCTTAAAGAGTCCTTGGCTATGCTGACTCGGGGACGCTTCGTATGTCATGCGCACTGCCTTGTACATGATGGTGCTGTATGATCGAGCCCGTGTAGGCCCCACCACGAAAACTTCGGACGAAATCTCTATCATATGTTTGTTCTGGCTTATTCTGCAAGTCAATCCTTTGTTTTGTTTTCAGTTGTGGTATTCGAGTTGCTTCGAAGTCAAATGTTGATTCCATACCTTTCCTAAACGGTGTTCTCATACTCCGATGTGAATACAAATCCTTCTTGATCATCGAGCTTGTCATCTAAATTTCTTCTCAACGGTGTTACCTTCATCCGTTCCAAGTTGACTTTGTTTTTCCCCCCCCCCCCCCCCTTTTTTTTTAAGGACTCAGATGTCTTAATCAAGTATCCATTTTGTTCATGTGAAGTCTCTCCATTCTTTTCCATCAATATTCTTATCCGGTGATTCTCAAGAAGATGCTAACGGAGCTTCAAGTTCATCATTCTTTGTTTCTTTTATCTTCTCCGGTGGATTCAATTCAAGATTTGTATTGAGCATAGTCTTTTCATTTTACCCAATGCTTTTCATATGACTGGTGCTCCTCATAATCATTCCCTGCTTGCTATTCAATTGTTCTAGAGTGCTGAAGATATCTCGAAGATTCATGTTTCCACTCTACATTCGTTCAAGATCTTTCGAGGATGTTGTCTCTTTCAAGCCATTTAATTCAACCGGTGCAACCTCTCTTTTAAATCATTTCAACGGGGTATCTTTTGAGTGGGCCCTAACCCACAGGTCTTTTCCCAGGATCTTACCTGACTCTTCTTATTTTTCCGGAGCTTCTCAAATTCTTTTCTAAGGTTTGACGTAAGAATGATTTATCATCAGTCAAATGTCTTTCTCCAAGATCTTTCAAATTCTTTTCACCGTTGACTCAACCTTTCCATTCTTTATTCCGGAGTATCTCAACAATTCATGGTGGTGCTTATCGTCGTCATTCTCAGATTTTGAAGACCGAAGAAGAGTTTCTCTTAAATCTTGCTCCATTCTTTTCAAGATTCGTGATTCTAGCTTGTTGCCATCCTCTCAGTTGTTTTCGATTGTGAGAATTCTTTTCACCCATCCAGAGCAATTCAGGAGTCTTTACAGTTTGATTCTCCGAAGGCCATCATTTCGGTTTATTCATTCCCAGCTTTCAGTTATCGTTCTCCTAATCTTACCGGTGCATCGCTCAAATATCCTCTAATCAGCTCATGATCTATTCATTCTCTTGTATCTAAATTCCTTCAAGTATCTTCATTCGTTTTCCAATTCTTCCCGGTGAATTTGTGCTTTTGCTATTTTCATGTTCAATTCTTACGGTGGTTCTTCCAAGATTCTTCTTCCTTCGTTTATCATATCTATGTATTCATTGTTTTCAATCCTACCGGTGGTTCGTTAAAGACCTTCTCAAGTTCATGCTATAACTCTCTTCAATCCTTTGCAACTGGAATAAGTAGTATGCCAAATCCGTTTCTTGTCATCAATTTAAAGTGGTGAAGGATGAGCATAACATAGTTCTTATTCTTGATTCACCCAAGTGATTAATTCCTTATTCCGGAGGCTCATCAAATTCTCGGTTCGAGATGCTTTATCTTTTATTCCGAAATTCCAAGCTTCCACTTCATATCGTCGCGAAGCTCCATCTAAATCATCGCAAGGCTTCACCTTGTGTTTTCAACTTATTTTTCCTTCCGTCTTGATCATCCTTTTGTTACTGGAGTTCTTCATGGAGGTTCTACATTATGGTTCATCAAGGATTTAATTCCTTCTCGAAGTGTTCATTGAGATTCTTTTCAGAGGAGCTCAAGCATTCTTCATCTTGCAATCCGGAGTGCAATTCTTTCAACCGTATCATTTGAGGTGGTATTATGTCATTCTTGATAATTTGAGTTCATGTTTCATGATTCACTTGTTGTTAAGAATGAGATAGTTAAACCCATCAATCTCTTCAAGCATGAGCTCTTCTCAATCCATCAATCGCTTGTTGGAGTTATCTTGGGTCATATTTCACCTAAAGCCTTCCCTAAGGATTTTGCTATTGTGAGGCGTATAATTGACCCAAGTTCTTCTTTTATCCTCCCGGTGAAATAAGCTTCTAATCTCCTTGTTGATATCAATCCAATCTATCATTTCTGTTAGTGGCATAATTTCACCTCATAATTTTGAGTTGCCTTCTATAAGTCCATATCAAGCTTATCCTTTTTCGTTGTTGGTTTTTCCAACAACTCCGTTTTTAACTTGCTTGGAAGGGTGATCTTCAAGCTCACTTGGGGCGTAAGTTGACCTTTTCTTCTCCATCCTTTAATTCCAATTATCTATATTCTTTCTTCTTACGAACGCATGGTGATGTTCCTCTTTTCTCTCATCATCTCGAATGGCGAGGACCATGTTCTTTTCGTGCTTATCCATTTAACCGGAGTGTTGTGCCCTCAGCTCAAGTTCTTTTCATCTTATCAAGTCTTGCATCTCGTTTTCACCGGAGTGCTTGCATGTACTTCTTGTCCATTGCAACCCTTTTTCTTATGTCTTTCAACCTACAAGGTTCTAGTAATGTTCCTTGTTCCTCTTGTCTAACGGAGTGTTTTCAATTTCGATCATCTCTGTTGTTTTCTTTTCTCAAATGGTTCAACCTCTCAAGGTTCATGGTTTCACTCGTTTGTCAAAGAAGCAACTTTGTTTTACCTTTTCTCTTCCTCTTCCGTTTCCCTCCGGTGCCAACCTAGATCTCGGGACGAGATCCTCTCGTAGTGGTGGAGTGTTGTAACGCCCCGAGACCATTGTGCCAGGTGTCCTCCAGTTATTCGCTGTTGTTGCCTTGTCTTTGCCTGTGTGTCATGCATTCCATATCATGTCATCATGTGCATTTCGTTTGCATACATGTTCGTCTCATGCATCCGACCCGTTGTCCGTTTTGTAATCCGGCGCTCCTATGTCACCCGGTGTCCCTTTCTACCCCTTTTCGTGTGCGGGTGTTAACGTTTTCGGATTGGACCGAGACTTTTCATGCGGCCTTGGTTTACTACCGGTAGACCGCCTGTCAAGTTTCGTACCATTTGGACTTCGTTTGATACTCCAACGGTTAACCGAGGGACCGAAAAGGCCTCGTGTGTGTTGCAGCCCAACACCCTTCCAAAGTGGCCCAAAACCCACCTAAACCTCCTCCATCATCTAGGCCGCTCGATCACGATCGCGTGGCTGCAAACCGTGCTCAATCTGGAGCCTCCTAGCTCCCTCTACCTCTATATATAGGCCCCTCAACGAAATTCTCGGATCTCCTCCTCCCCAAACCCTAGAAAATCCGCTCCCCTCGCCGCCGGACGTGTCCGATTGTGCCAGACACGTCCGCCCCGCTCCCTCCGACGAACGAGGACGTGCCACCTGTCCCGCCGGGTCTCCCCCGCCGCGCCGGCCCGCCCGGCCCAGGGAGAGCCCCCGCGGCCCGGCCGCGCGCGCCGCCGCCCATCTCCGCTGACCCCGCCGCCTGGGAGCTTCCCTGCCGCCCGAGACGACTGCAGCTCTGCGCCGCCTCGCCGCGACCTTCGCCGTGCCGGCGATCACCCGCACCGCCGCCTCGCCCGTTCACCGGCCGCCTCGCATCGCCGCCGTATCGCCGCCGCCCGCCCGACGCTCCCGCCGCCGTGCGCCGCGCCTCTCCCTCCACGCCGTCCCCTGCTACTATTCCGGCAAGTCCTCCCTCACTCCGGCCACCGCGGCTCCATTTCCGGCGACCTCGAAGTCTGTGCCCCGATCTGGATCCCGATCTATAACTGACCTAGCGGTTGACTTTCCCCCCCGAAACCCTAACAGTTTTGCATACTTTGACATGCCATAACTTTCTCATCGTAGCTCCGATTCGTACATGTAGCATATCTAAATGTTCGTCTCGATGAGTACATCATTTCATCTCATTGCATCATTTTCATTTGAGCTTATCTTGATGCCCGAAATGCTGTTGGAAGAGGGCTATGTGATGATTATTTCAGATCTGTTTCAGCAAATGCACATTTGTCATTTTTGCCATGATTAATGTGTGCATGCTATGGTCCTAAGCTCTATATGTTTTTTGATGTATGCCATGCCATCTTTACAGGGGTGTATGCCATCTATTTTTGTGATCTTTGCGGTGACTAGCACAAGCATGCAAAGTAGCTTACTCAACGATGCTGATTTCAGGGACTTAGAATTTCACTGTCCTTGCCCTGTCATTATTTTTATGCCATATGTTCATGTTGTTTCCTAGTGATCCGTGCCTCTTTTGAGCATGATCAGTAAGGATGTTTTGTTAATAATGTTGTGCTCTATCCATCCATGTCTTTGTTGGCAATTATGGAGCACCCTAGCTTGAGTCAACCGACCTCTACTTTTGCTATAATATGTTCCTGGCAGATTGTTAACATGTTTAGCAATTTTGCCGAGCTTGTTGTTGTTGATCCCTGCATGCTATGTTGTTGTTGTTGCCATGTCTAGCTCCTATGCCATGTATTCTTGATGGGTGTATGCTTAGATTATCATGCCATACTTTGTAGTAAGTGCATCGAGCTTGTAAACATGCCTACTTGTTAATCTGTTTTGCATGCTCCAGTTTTTCACTAAGTCTGAATCTGTTTATGTTTTTGCTATGTTCACATGCTTGTAATTGTATTTTCTGATCCCTTTTGGCTCATGGTCACTAAGGGACTTTTGTTTTATGCTTTGAGTAGCTTCATGACATGCCTTGTTTTTCCATGATATGTTCCTGTAGCATGTAGTTTTCATGCTCTAAAGATTGCTTCCTGATGATAAATTCCTGACTTGTTATTTCACTAAGTCTGTAACCTGTTATCATTTGCACTATCGCCGTGCTTGTTTGGACCTGTTAATGAGTGAATTAGCCATAGCTCAGTGTTCATCTTTTGTCAAGCATCATGAGTGTATCCCTGTCATGTATTTTTTTGTCATGTTAGAGTGCTGTAGCATGTTGTTCTTGAGGCATTTAGACGGTCTCATGCTGATTACCGCAGACCGGTGCCATATTTGTTTTGCTTGCCACTTCCAAACCGTGCATCCGATTCCTGTGATCTTTATATCGATTTCGACTGAAATCACCTCACCTTTCCAGTGGCACTCTTGGATTTCCATGTTGAGGACAGGTTCAATCATTCCTTTCCAAATCATGCATATGCATCACATACCGCATCCCGCATATCATGCCATGTTCATGTGTTGGTTGTTTACTATGTTGTGTGCTTCTTTCCGGTGTTGCTTCTTCGGGTTGGTTCCGATAACGTCTCGTTTGTGAGGACCCGTTCGTCTACGTCCGTTTGTCTTCTTCATGGACTCGTTCTTCTTCCTTGTGGGATTTCAGGCAAGATGACCAAACCCTCGAAATCACTTCTAACTTTGCTTGCTAGTTGCTCGCTCTTTTGCTATGCCTATGATGCGATACCTGCCACTTGCTTATCATGCCTCCCATATTGCTAAACCAAGCCTCTAACCCACCTTGTCCTAGCAAACTGTTGTTTGGCCATGTTACCACTTTGCTCAGCCCCTCTTATAGCATTGTTAGTTGTAGGTGAAGATTGGAGTTTGTTCCATGTTGGAACATGGATATTTTGTTGGGATATCACAATATCTCTTATTCATATTAATGCATCTATATACTTGGTAAAGGGTGGAAGGCTCGGCCTTATGCCTGGTGTTTTGTTCCACTCTTGCCGGCCTAGTTTCCGTCATATCGGTGTTATGTTCCCGGATTTTGCGTTCCTTACACGGTTGGGTTATAATGGGAACCCCTTGACAATTCGCCTTGAATAAAACTCCTCCAGCAAGGCCCAACATTGGTTTTACCATTTGCCACCTAGCCTTTTCTTTCCCTTGGGTTCTGTAGACTCAAGGGTCATCTTTATTTAAACCCCCGGGCCAGTGCTCCTCTGAGTGTTGGTCCAACCTGTCAGCTGCCGGTGGCCACCAGGGGCAACTCTGGGCTGGCCTATCGGAACCTTGGACAATCCGGTGTGCCCTGAGAACGAGATATGTGCAGCTCCTATCGGGATTTGTCGGCACATTCGGGTGGCTTTGCTGGTCTTGTTTTACCATTGTCAAAATGTCTTGTAACCGGGATTTCGAGCCTGATCGGGTCTTCCTGGGAGAAGGAATATCCTTCATTGACTGTGAGAGCTTGTGATGGGCTAAGTTGGGACACCCCTACAGGGTTTTGAACTTTCGAAAGCCGTGCCCGCGGTTATGGGCAGATGGGAATTTGTTAATGTTCGGTTGTAGAAAACCTGAAGTTGATCTTAATTTAAAATACATCAACCGCGTGTGTAACCGTGATGGTCTCTTTCCGGCGGAGTCCGGGAAGTGAACACGGTGTTGGAGTAATGCTTGACGTAGGTTGTTTTAGGATCACTTCTTGATCATAGTTGTTTGACCGTGCCTTTGCCTTCTCTTCTCGCTCTCTTTTGCGTATGTTAGCCACCAAATATGCTAGTCGCTTGCTGCAGCTCCACCATCATACCTTTGCCTTTCCTATAAGCTTAAATAGTCTTGATCGCGAGGGTGTGAGATTGCCGAGTCCCCGTGAGTCACAGATACTTCCAAAACCAGCTTGCAGGTGCCGATGATACCGTGCAGGTGACGCAACCGAGCTAAAGGAGGAGCTTGATGAAGATCTCGTTCATTGTGTTGTTCCGTTTACCGGTTGATCAGTAGTAGAGCCATGTTGAGATGATCGGGGATCTATGTAGCTTCTGGGGTAGTCTTCTTTTTATTTTGGTTCCGTAGTCGGACCTTGATTGTATCTGGATGATGTAATGCTTTATTCATGTATTGTGTGAAGTGGCGATTGTAAGACAACTATGTATCTCTTTCCTTTATGTATTACATGGGTTGTGTGAATATTACCTCACTTGCGACATTGCTTTAAATGCGGTTATGCCTCTAAGTCGTGCTTCGACACGTGGGAGATATAGCCGCATCAAGGGCATTACACGTGCGTTGGAGTTGGCCTTACAAGTGGGACCGTAGTTGAGGAAACCGACTATCGATAAACCCCCACCTCGCGCGCCGCGCGATGGCTGAGTTAGAGAAACGACGAGGTTGAAGAGATTGTTGTAGCACAGACTCCAACAAATATGGTGTCAGATGGAAGTCGTGCTGGTGGCGTGTGCCGTACTCCTGGACGTGAATGCTTGTTCTAGCCCATGCCACCCTACTACTCCTACTAGTTATAGTAGTAGTATCGAGGATTCGAGGTGCTGGTTACGTACAGCGAACACATTAACATATGGCCCACCTCACACTGTGGCCAAATTTCCTGGAGTCTGTGCTAGGTTAAAAAGTATTCTTTGTGAGGATGGGTGGCTGGTATCAAGTTTATAACTTGTTGTATTACGTACGTTGACGTAGAGATAGCGCAGCATGTGAAGCTAGTACAAATAGTGTACTATTGTTAATTGGCCTCACCCGATAACCTGTTGCAATGCACGTACAATTATGTATTCGGAAAATATTTTTTTGCCTCGTCGTAGAACCCACTCAGAGAAGCGACTCGAAAGCCATTCATAAATTTAGTAAGTTTATCACAGGCATATCGTTTTATTACATACAACAGGTCATCAACCCACAACGACAACGAGGATACATTATAAATACTAAAGTTTTCATCACACAACAAATAACAAGCAATGATATGAACTTCAACTCAACCAATCCTCAGCGTTGGAAACACTTGCTTTGAACCACAAGTGATCTCTGGGAATGGCCAGCTACTATCAATCTCGAGACCAACGCAGGACTGATCATCCATGCTAAAGCGACCTACTATATCACGACCAGGGTAGGGAACCACCGCAATGTCCGACGTATAGATACAGTTGCTTCTCATAAATGGTAGTAACGTTGTGTCAACAATAGTTGGATCGCCTTTCACCATCATTGGATAGGTTTGTCCAAGGAAGAGCGATTTTGCTCCAAGACTATCAATATTGTACCAGGGATAAGGTGTTGGCGCTAGCACAGTAGTATCCATCCTGAATACCATGCAACGGGTGTTGGAATAGGTCAGAAGAGTGCGACCATGGGAGACAACACCTGCTTCCTTAGTAGTAACATGAAGGGGTGATCCATCGGAAGTTGCCAAGCGCCACTGAGTATATGGACCCTCCTCGTCCTCATGCTCATGATCATCACCATCGTTATCTCCCCCTTGGTTATAAAAAATTTTAAGTATAGGTGGTGGAATGTTCACAGGACCTTGGAAACACAAGAAGAAGGTTAATTAGTAGAGAAGGGAAACGTGCTAACTCGCATGCATGTGGATGAAACAATTATAATTACGGTAGAAGACAAACGTACCGAAACTACGAGGATCCCATGCAAAAACAGTGCCACGAGTGGTGGCAGCAAACACAAGATCCTCGTATTCAATTGCATCACAGTACACATCCGTGTATAGAAACTGATTTTTGAGCAATATCCATCCAGTCGAACCACGAAGGACGGCAACAAACTTGTCGAAGATAGTAAAAACTTGATAGTTCTTGTAATTCCAAGAGCGGTTGGGGACTCGAGAAATTGCTATCTTCCGTAGACGACAGTCACCATGATCATATTTGAACGTACGTAGATCATCTGTGTTCTCAACCTCAGGGCACTCGAAGATTTTTGGAAGTGGAATCCGCTGACGAGTATACACATTCACAAGTTCCCACTCGCAATTGTACCCAATATAAACAACCCAATCTCCATTTGCGCCAGCCCAGGACTTACCCTTAAGCGATGACATCTTAACATCATACTTATAATTATCAAGCGGCATCAACTTGGACAAGGCGAGGCTTCCCTCGTCCCCGCGCCAGTCAGCAGGGTCACGACGAAGAAGATAAGGGAGATCAAACCGCTCCTGGACCCTTGGGTTCCTTGTAATGATGTTATTAGTTGAGTCGAGAATGTTCTTGAACGAACCTGCCATGCTAGCTGAGGTGATGATGTCACACCGATCAATGAGTTCCCCCACCACGTCATCTTTCAGATCGGGGCAAGAATAACGGGGTCGTTTCCGGCTTGTTCCCTCCATGGAGAAGACGATCGAACAATGGCAGAAGGAAGGGTGAAGGCAAATGGAGGAGGGAGGAAGAGTGTGCGACATCAGTTCCAAATCGAGAAGGAAAGACGAAGAGTCGGTGGACGGTTGCCAGTTTGCCACGGTACACTGAGAGGCGCCCCGTCCTACACGTCCTTTCGGAAATTGTACAAAAGGACTCGCTGTCGTCTCACTGACATGTTGGAACGGGACCACATGTCAACGAAACATGGTGTGTAATTTCTCGTGCAAAATGCGATCTGGCTGCGTTGGCTCGAGGTGCCGCATTAGTTATCGACCTTTATTTTTTTAACATACAATCTGAGTGGATAGCTCCTGTGGTCATCACACGTGAGCGGATATATAGGTGGGCTAGGCGGGCAGGAGGCAACAATCTAAGTGCTAAAAGAGTTGATCTCGAAAAAAGAGTTGATCCAATGCTTGGTTTTGTTTGGATTTTCCAACTATGACCATTGGATAGAGTGAATCAATGGCTTACGTTCGAAGTTATTCTCATAGTACTATAGAATGGTATAGGAACATGGAGAGATTTGGTTGATTTTATATCGCTGAATAATATAAAATATTATGAGTGCAGACGCTCCACCCCGAGGTTTGTAGCTCCTTCTCGGTCATCAGGAATCTATGTTCTTCCACTCTTTCGTTTAAGACATGAGCTTTGTTCATCCTGTTGCCGGCACGCGGGACATCTATATGCCTCCATTTTACAAAATCATACTATATGCCTCCATGACACGCGAGACATCTAGCATCAAGGTGGTGTGTCATGCAATAAAATGGAGATATGCAGTGCATAAGTGAGTCGTGCACTTCGATGGCACCTAGTACTATGCAATATTTTTTCTCCTCGATGGCACGTGAATAGTGCACGTACTCAATGACAGAGCACGGGATGGTAGCCATGGACATGGTCGGCCATTTTTGAAGAGAGTACTAATAAATACATAACTTTGATGTGTCCCGTCAACTCGTAGAATGATGAGAAGCTTGCTTACTACGCCTTCTCCCTCGCCAACACATGCGCGGTGGCTCGCAGCACGAGGAGAAACTTTTGCTTACAAGCGGTGGACGTGCAGCAGTTCATTTGGTGTCAGATTGCCAGAAGTAGTACCATCATTATTGTTCGACTTCCGGAAGAGGAGAAGAGCCAAGCGCAAGGTCACCTACTAACCTAGTACAGTACTACTATAGCCAAAGCTGGTTCACCTTTTTAGAGCATGGTTAATTAATATAGGCGGCTCTTGCAGCAGCACATCATTTAGAGAAAGTACTCTCTTCGTAGGATCAAAGGAGGTGAAACAAAAGTTGGAGTGGATGCTAGATTGCCAATTAAAACATGATTACATAGGAAAAAATATCCTATAGCATTCTATCCTATGAATCAAACAACCAATGTAGGAAGATTATGAGGGGGGTCTCTCCAATAGTGTTCCTCGGCTCACACCTAGAATCACGGTGGTCAAACTTGGAGTCATTCATCTGGTACACGTGGCATCTCAGATCTGGCACTCCAATATTAGGTTTGCTCTATGTGATGTGGCAACTTCATATACTAACCGGATGCTGGCTATACTACTACCGTACTCACACTCCAAGAAGTGACTCGAAAACCGTTCATAAATTGAGTCTATGACACGCATTTGCAAATGTACCATTCATTACATACAACAAGTCATCAACACACAACGACAATGATGATACATGTTGGATTATAGATTATTTCCAACAAAACATTCTAGTAAATACTGAAGTTTTCATCACACAACAAATAACAAGCAATGAAATGAACTTCAGCTCAACCAATCCTTGGCGTTGGAAACGCTTGCTTTGAACCATAGGTGCTCTGGGAAGGGCCAGCTATTGTCAATATCGAGAGCAACGCATGACTGATCATCTAGGCTGAAGCGGCATATATCAGGAGCAGGGTAGGGAACCACCGCAATGTCCGAGGTATAGATACAATTGCTTCTCATAAATGGTAGTAATATTGTGTCAACAGCAGCTGGATCGCCTTTAACCATCATTGGATAGTTTGGTCCAAGGAAGAGCGAGTTTGCTCCAAGACTATCAATACTATACCAGGGAGAAGGTGTTGGAGCTAGCACACCAGTATCCATCCCAAATACCCTGCAATGGGTGTTGGAATAGGTCTGGAGAGGGCGACCATGGGATAAAACACATGCTCCCTCAGTAGTAACAATCTCAGTGCACTGTATACAAACAAGAAGAGGTGATCCATCGGAATTAGTTGCCAGCCGCCACTGAGTATATAAGTCCTGCTCGTCCTCATGATCGTGATCATCACCATCGTCATCTCCCCCTTGGTTATAATTTTTTTCAAGTATAGGTGGTGGAATGTTCACAGGACCTTGGAAACACAAGAAGAAGGTTAATTAGTAAAGGGAAACTTTCTAACCCGCATGCATGTGGATGAAACAATTATAATTATGGTGGAAGACAAATGTACCGAAACAACGAGGATCCCATGCAAAAACAATGCCACGAGTGGTGGAAGCAAACACAAGATCCTCGTATTTAATTGCATCATAGTACTCATCATCCGTGTACAGAAACTGATTTTTGAGCAATATCCATGGACAAACCGTGGAATCAATAACGACGGCAACAAGCTTGTCGAATATA
Source organism: Triticum urartu (assembly GCF_003073215.2). Lineage (NCBI taxonomy): Eukaryota > Viridiplantae > Streptophyta > Magnoliopsida > Poales > Poaceae > Triticum > Triticum urartu. The sequence continues at coordinate 379,729,757 of NC_053026.1, read as the reverse complement.
GCAACAACTTCATAGTTCTCGTAATTCCAAGAGAAGTTGGGAACTCGACAAATTGCTATCTTCCGTAGACGACAACCACCATGATCGTATTTGAACATACGTAGATCATCTGTGTGCTCAACCTCAGGGCACTCTGAGATTTTTGGAAGTGGAATCCGCTGACGAGTCTACACATTCACAACTTCCCACTCGCAATTGTACCCAATATAAACAACCCAATCTCCATTTGCGCCAGCCCAGGCCTTACCCTTAAGCGATGGCATCTTGACATCACATGTATCATTATCAAGCGGCATCAACTTGCACAAGGCGAGGCCTCCGTCGTCCGCGCCCATGCGAACAGGCTTATAGCGAAGAAGATAAGGGAGATCAAACCACTCCTGGACCCTTGGGTTCCTTGTAATGATGTTATTAGTTGACTCGAGAATGTTCTTGAACGAACCTGCCATGCTAGCCAAGGTGATGACGTAGCACCGATCAATGAGTTCCCCCACCACGTCATCTTTCAGATCGGGGCAAGAATAACGAGGTTGTTTCCGGCTTGTTCCCTCCATGTAGAAGACGACCGAACAATGGCAGAAGGAAGGGTGAAGGCAAATGGAGGAGGGAGGAAGAGCGTGCGACAGCAGTTCCAAATTGAGAGGGAAAGGCGAAGAGTCAGTGGACGGTTGCCAGTTTGCCAGGGTACACGAAGAGGCGCCCCGGCCTACACGTCCTTCCGGAAATTGTACAAAAGTACTCGCCGTCGTCTCACTAACATGTTGGAACGGGACCACATGTCAACGAAACATGGTGTGTAATTTCTCGTGAAAAATGCGATCTGCCCGCGTTGGCCCGAAGTGACTTATTATTTCTCGACTTTATTTTTTTAATGGCGTGCCGTTCAGTTTTGAAGCACGACTAAATGGTACTGTTTGCAGAGAAAATATAAACTACCCTACCACTACTCCACCTCTAGTACTAGTAGTATAAAAAAGATATATAGGCTGGAGCTTCAGAGCTTTCTTGCTAAGGTCTGCCCACTTGCTTCTCACACTATCACCCTCTCTCCACATCTAAAAAAGACGGCCTCTCTCTCGCTCCTCACCAGTGGTCACAGATCCGTCGGGGAAGAAAAGGATGTGCAGCATTAACGCACTCGTCGTCGGTGAGCGAGGTCATGCACTGACAAGAAGGCCGTCCTCTCAGACCTAGCGCCCGCGCGGGATGGCCTCTGTCCCCAAGCTCGCTGCCGTAGTGCATGCGGAGGATGACTACCACAAGCAAAGCCACTTCCCGCCGACCCTCAGGTATGCTACCTCTTTTCGAACCATACCCTTGTTCTATTGCCCCATCTACCATGTCGCTGCATGTGGATCTTTTTCCACTCCACCATCTTCCCAATTTGCTATCCTCTGCCCTGCTGGTCATGCAGACGAAAACCTTAATTTGCACTATTAAAGGAAACCCTACTTCATGCAGACTAATCCATCTCTGGGTTGAATAAGGAAAGGAAGGGAGACTGTACTGTCCAAGAGAGTAGGCATCGAACCCGCATCTAGGTTGAAAAGGGGAAAATCAGTAGCTAAGGAACGAGTCTCGTATCTCTTGGTTGAAGAAGGGTAGAAAGGCATGACAACGCAATAGAGAATGACCAGGTCGATCGGTTTGTTGTCCTCACACAGGAAAAAGGTGGCTAAACATAACAAAAATGGGACGTAATCCACATATGCTGCCTGGATATTTGTTGCTCTAGGCAACCATACCTCCCTCACCACTCTATGCATCCATGGAGGTACATCGTATTGGTGCGCCCACTGTCCGAATGGGCCTCCCATGCTCTTATTGTCACTTTTTGCTGTTAGTATAACACCATCAGTCAAGTCAAGCAATGCTACTGCTAAAGTGATGCCACATTTAACTAATGCCGCACTCAGTCTATTGCCACCGATAAATTTAAGCAATGCCATTTAATGTCACTGGATTATTTCAGGGTTAGCTGTTGATTGTGAATGTATTAAAGATTTTTCAGCTAAGGCATTCTAATGTTGTTGCACAGCCAGTATACCAACGATGAAACTTGTTACTACCTTCAGTTTTTGCACTGTTAATGCTTATAGATTACATACCTCACTTTCATGAGATAAGTTAATTTTTTGTACAGTGTCACCAAAATGCCAAGGCGCTGATGTCATTTTATTTTGGTTAAACTGCACAAAAAATTATGAAGACAAGAGGAAAGGTCAAGAGTGGGCACCTCCTCCTCCGGTTGTTCTCTTGATTCATTTGATCAAGTTTTTATGTTTGATCGATTATCAAGATTGGGATAGCAATTTTTAAGGCACCACCGAGTTTGAAATGATATTTACCTTGGAGGTACATGGTTTGCAATTTTTTTATGCTGTCATTAGTTAATAATGCTAGTTACCTTCAGACTTTTGTATTTGGTTTAATGCTCATGCACATCTAGTATACCAATGCTGAAACGTGTTACCTTTACATTTTGTATTGATAATTCTTATAGAAATCTTCCAGTGCCAGAGTTTATTGAAATCTGTTCAGTAAAACCATTGTACTGTACCCTGTAATAAAATAACTACTCTATTGTTGCACTAGCCATTGGATTAGTGTATATTTGTAGTATTCAAAATTTCGAATGGTGTTGCATTAGCGTATGGACATAAATAAAGTGTGGCAAGCTTTCCCAGATATGTGCTCAAGAAAACTACTACCTATTTTTCTAAATACTAGACGTTTGGGTACTTAAAACTGAACCGCGAAAACGTCTTATATTAAGGAACATAGGGTGTAGAGTTCACTCAAATTATCCTGGTAAAGCTAGTCACACCTTTGTTAAAATTAATGTTCATTATGTTATCGGAGGAGGTCTGTAAGTTTGTCTCTAATGCCTGTCGACTACATACCTGGCATCATGATGTAATGTTAAGTCATTTCCTTTTGTATAGTGTTACTGAATTGTCAAGGCGGTGATGGCATTTTATTTTAGTTGAACAACACAAATATGCTTAAAAGAAGAGGAAAGGTCAGGAATCGATCATTCTTTCAAAAAGAACTATATATGCCTTTCTGACATCAACCGTTGTTGCATTATTTATTCCTTCAAACAGGTGGTTAGAAACAGTCTTGCTACCTTTTCTCATTAAGAAATTGGAATGCTTATATTTGTGAGTCTATGCTTCAACTAGTGCCACTTTTATAGTAATCACACTTTCAATATCTATGCAAATAAGGATGCTCGATTTGAGTGTAACTGGACAAAAAGTCCAACTGGTTCAACATTAGGAGCATGTTTTCTTCCAAACCTTTATATCCAATTGGTGGCACTATGAGCTGTTCATTAAGAAGGTACATGGTTTGCTACTATCTTTCTACTCTTTTTGTACTGTCATTAGATAGTAATACTAGTGGTTTGCATGTGAATTTATTGGCAGGGTGGACCTACATTGGAGGTGCAGGACAAGATTCAATGATTGGATGCTCAATTTTGGTTGTATCGATTTCACCTCTTCCATCACTGCGAACATGGATATCCTTGGTCTGATGAAGAATAGGCGCTATATTTCTGCTCTGAACAAGCAAATTAATTCAGTATGAAATTTTCCAGGGCAAAACATGACTGTATCAAATTGTCCAATGCAAAACATGACTGTATCAAATTGTCCAGTGCAAAACATGACAGATGCTAAGCAGAAGAGACATGTTTAAACCAAAAATACAAGGTGGGGTATATGTTTACTAGCTGCTTGATATTTGTGCAGACATAGATGTCTGCCCGTTGCTATTTGGCAAACACACAAAGTGACCGCATTTTAGGTTGAACTGCACAAGAGAATAGTATAGTCACTGCATGCAGTGCCATTTGAAAATAGACACAGAAAGATTGGATAGTCACTTCATGGACTGCAGAAAAGTAGTGCTATACTATTTATTGGCCAACACTAGGTGCTTCATTGCTTTGGTCTGATTATACAATGGGCATCATTTTGCCTAAGTTAAAGTTTGTATTCCGAAAATAGTCTCGCCGTGTGATCGAGAGAAGACCAAATCATATTGCAGTGGATGTTCCTTCATCATGTGTGGTTCATTCTCATGGTTCCAGCTGTTGGTGAAACCACTTACGTTTGCAAGAGGAACTATAGACTTCACAAACAGATTTGTCTTTCAGTCTGTACTGAATGTTGGCCAAGAGAAGCATCCATGTTAGTAGGAAGAACATATGTTTTTCTAGATCTTTGCTTTTGCAGCTACATATTTGTATATGATCTGTGAATCATTGAGATGCATTAACATGTTGATCTTATGTATGGGAATCGTACTAGTTGGTTTTAATTGTGGCTGATCTTTGCTTTTGGAGCTACATATTTGTATATGATCTTTGAATCATTGAGATGCATTAATAGTTCCTTATATCTGTTCGCTCAGTGTTTACAAGTTACTGATCGATCACTAGCTAGCCTACTAATGCGCTCCTGGCAGTTTTAGTTCCGACGTAAGATCCGAAGTGGCAGTTTTTTGAATAAAAATGCCTACCTCTGAAGAAACTGACAAGCTGCTCTGAAGAAAATGCCATGCGAATCTGAAGAAACTGCCAGCGAAAACGTTCGCAAATGCCTTATCTCCCAGCTAAAGTTCATCAACTAATGCCCTCGGCTGCGACTCATTGCATGCTGCTCCGCATACTGGCTGCGAGCGATTTTGAGTGCCTGCATGCAGCGGCCATAATTAAGGCAGCTAACTGATGCGAAAAAGATGCGCTTTAATTGTTGCGAGCCTTTTAAATTCATGGAATCATTATTGACAAGGAGGGAGATGCTTCGAGTGCACTCGTTTGACCGTCATGCCGGCGTGCGACCCAACACGGACAGGACGGGACGACATAGTCAGAATTTCAGTTTCTCTAGTTTTCCACGGCAAGCTGGCGCGCTAAGCCATGCCTGCTTAATTATGCATTGAATTCCAATGACCGTCGCGCTACCTTCCGCCTATAAGTACTGTTTCCCGGCCTTCTATGGTGGCACCGTGACCCAACTCGCCCTATCCTCATAAGCCCCCACCGGCCCGACGTTGCTCGCCACTTATCCTCGCTCTCGCCACGTCCACCATGTCCCCGCACGTCCGCGATAGGCGAGGCCGGAGGCGGTCACCGCCGGAACTAGTGTTTGGTTTTTCACTGGAAGGCAGACGGAGGGAAGAGGCATTCTATCGGTCTTTAGATGGCAATGCAGAGATCGAGGACTTGTTGGAGCGCGACCGCCTGGCAGAGGAGCACGAGTTGTTGGATCGCGACTGCTTGGCAGAGGAGCAGCGTATCGACGATTTGCGCCGCCAGCGGGACATGGAGCAACAGCGCACCGACGCTCTGAGTCGTGAGCAGAGCGCCCGCAACTGGGCCCACTACGTGGAGGCCGGCGCCCGGCAAATATCCCTGGAGGTTGTCGGGCACGCACGCGTTCGCGACGCTGATTTTTACTACCAGCTCGTCAAGTGGGTTTCCCGCTTAGAAGCCGAAGCTTCGGTGGACCACGCCGGCATGGAAAGGGCCAACGCGCGCGAGCAACACGCCCTATCGCACCTCTGGCAAGTCCGAGGCGAGGCGGTGGATGCCGGTGCCGGCATTTAGCCTGCACCATAGATGGCGGCCGGCATCGTCTAGTTAGCTAAGAGTAAGTTAGTACTTGTACGCTACTAGAGTATTAGTGGGAGTAGATAGTTAACTTGGCTATGATGGTTGTCAACGTGGCAGTTCAGTATTCTATATGTGGATCGGACCTGTTACTTTGCTCTGAATGTTGAACTTTTTGTTTGAACGTATGGAATGGGTTGTTATTTTTTAAAATGATTTGTATTTGTCCTCCACGGGTTTAGAGGCTGACTTGTGGGCCTACCAAGTTGACGCGTACACAATCAGGAGATGATTGTACGTGGAGAGGATGACAGCAGGGACCCGCCAAAGTCATGGCAGTACGCAAGCAAGTGCCTCCTTATTTCAAGCCAATAAAAATGGCTCCTCCTAATGGATTTCTGACATCTGGGTCCCATGCCATTGTCAACGTAATCAATAAACGAGAGAATTGCACAACGAGCGGCTGACACCAGGGACCTAGCAGCTCGCCCAGTTATTTTTGTTTTGGGTTAATTTGATAAATGCCACTCCAAATCTAGTGTTTCTGAGAAATGCCACTGCAAATTCCAAACTTTGAAAAATGCCATTTCATGCCATTTCCAGTGGCATTTTTCGAAGTCTAGAGTGGCGTTTTTCGAAGTTTGCAAATTGCAGTGGCGTTTTCCAAAGTTTGCAAAAATTGCAGTGGCATTTTTCAAAGTTTGGAAATTGCAGTGGTATTTTTATGAATTGCCATAATTGGAGTGGCATTTATCTAATTTGTTTTTTGAGACGGAAGCAGGGTGTCAACTGGGCTGTGCGGGGCACTCTCGCCTGTCTAGACAACCTTCTCTTTTATGTTTACCACATACCAGTCCAGTAGTTTTTTTCGTTCTGAAAATGGCTAGCCCAGTTTTTTTGTGATTTGCCAAGTAAGTCGCTTTGTCAAGCCTGTTGGGATGCAAATCTTTCAAGACGAGGAGAGCTTCATTCGGCTGGATGAGAAAATGGCCTATCAGTAATGAGAAATGGGCTGTACATTTTAAAACACATCAAACCGACAATTAGTTTCAAATTTGTTTTTTTTCATTTCAAGATTTTAAATTGCATTAATTTTTATGCGTGGACAATTTGTTGGATTTTATATTAATATACATTTATTTTTAAAATCAGTTTGAATGTGACTCGAAATTTCGGGATTAAAACAGTTCGGACTGCACCGAAATATGCAAAATTTCGTATAATTTTTTAACCGTGGCCACAATATGGGCTGTAATGCTAACAAAAAGAATATGGGCTCCAAAAAACCTTAAGAATTAGCAAATGGGCTGTAAATTATTAGAAATAATGGCAGATGGGTTGTATGCTGTTTTCCATAGATTTGAGGCTTTCCTAAAAAAAGGTTGACACACAAGAAGTGACTGTTGGATGTCCATCCAACGGCCGTCGTGCTTCTTCAATCTCTGCTCTTGCTGCTCCAGCCTCTCAAACAAGCGCCGGCGGGACTGCCTGCTCCCTCCTCCCCACGGCCGGCTGTGCTGCCACACAGGCCTCACCGCCCCACCGTACTCCCATCGTTGGCCTAGCCATCCCTCTACTCACCCACACCTGCTGTTATTCTCTGGCGACGGCAGACGAACCAGTAAACCGTTGTACAGTCATACTCCCCTCCGTGTGGGAAACAACTGACGAGTCTTCCCTACCTCCGTGTCGTTCCCTTCCTAGGCCTCGCCGTCATCTACCACCCTGGTGCTCTCGGCGCGGCCTGGTCAACGTGGTCAACGACCGACATGCATCTGAAGTGGACTATATGTGGAGCTGACAGCTGGATCCACGGCCGCATGCAAGGAAATGCCTCCTTATTACGCGCAAAATAATGATTCCTCCACCTGACATCTGGGACCCACCGAAAGGGCCTCTGTATTTCACAAAAAAATGTTACCGCCGCTAACAGCTCGGACCCACCAGCTATATCTTCGCACGCAAGGAAGTGCGTCCTTATTACGCACAAAAAAAGGAATACTCCCCCTGCTAGCTGGGACCCAGTATAGTGGCAGGCTGACTTGTGGGCCTACTAAGTTGACGGGGACGGAGGGCTTTGTCAACTTAGTCAATATGCATGATTCTAGCTCCAGTGACCGTACGATGTCCATCCAACGGCAATAGTGCTTCTTCAACCTCTGGTCTTCTTGCTCCAGCTACCCAAACCAGCGCTGGTCGTGCCTCGTGCTCCTGCCTCCCGTGGCCGGCTGCGATTCGACGGAGGCCTCACTGCCCCCTACTAATGCCACCGCTGGCCAGGCCATCCCCCTACTCACCCACACCCCCTGTTTTTCTTTGGCGACGACAGCCTCACACCACAGCGAACCAGTGAACCCTCATACTCCTCTACGCGTGGGCATCCACTACCGCGTCTTCCCCGGCTCCGCGTCGTCCCCTTCCTAGGCCTCACCGTCGTCCACTGCCCTGGTGCTCTCGGCGCGGCTTGGTCAACGTGGTCAAGGAACGACTTCCATCGGAAGAGTACTGTACGTGGAGAGGCTGACAGCTGGGTCCACGGCAGCCGCAAGGAAGTGCCTCCTTATTACGTGGAAAATAATTATTCCTCCACCTGACAGTAGGGACCCACCGGACGGGCCACCATATTTGGCGAAAAAACGTTTCCCCCCTGACTGCTGGGACCCACCGGACAGGCCACCGTATTTCACGAAAAAATGATCCCCTCGCTGTCAGCTCGGACACACCAGAAGTGCTGCCTTATTACGCACAAAAAATGAATACTCCCCCTGCTAGTTGGGACCCACCTTGGTGGGTGGCTGACTTGTGGGCCTACTAAGTTGACAGGGATGGAGTGCTTTGTCAACTTAGTCAATATGAATGATTCTAGCTCTAGTGACCGTACGATGTCCATCCAACGGCCGTAGTGCTTCTTCAACCTCTAGTCTTCTTGCTCCAGCCGCCCAAAGCAGCACCAGTTGTGCCGCATGCTCCTGCCTCCCGTGGTCAGCTATGCTGCTGCGGAGGCCTCACCGCCCCCTACTATTCCCACCGCTGGCCAGGCCCTGCGGCGACGGCAGCCTCACACCACAACTGAACCGGTGAACCCTCGTACTCCTCTCCTTGCGGGCTTCCACTGTCGCGTCATCCCCTTCCTAGGCCTCGCCGTCATCCACCGCCCTGGTGCTCTCGGTGCGGCGTGGTCAATGTGGTCAAGGAACGACTTTCATCGGAAGAGTACTGTACGTGGAGAGGCTGACAGCTGGGTTAACGGCCGTAGCAAGGAAGTGCCTCCTTATTACGCGCAAAATAATTATTCCTCCACCTAACAGCGGGGAGCCACCGTACGGGCCACCGTATTTCATGAAAAAAACGTTTCCCCCTGACTGTTGGGACCCACCAGCTACATCTTTGCACGCAAGGAAGTGCGTTTGGAAAAAAACGATTCGCCCCCCTGACTGCTGGGACCCACCAGCTACATCTTCGCAGGCAAGGAAGTGCCTGACAGTTGGGACCCACCTGGTCGAAGCGTACGTAGCGTTGTCATTCTGGTCGCGAACGTGTACGTACATACTGGTCGATGTAGAGGCGCGCACATGTCGTAGTAGAGGCGCGCATGTAGCATGTACACGTACGTATAGTGGCCAGGGTGCAAGAAAGTAAATACGGCCACGTACGTACATACGAGATGGGTCTCGAACGCCTACTCGCGCGTACGTACAGCTAGGGCTCGTGTACATGGCTGGGTCAGAACGGAGAAACTACATCGTCGTCGTGTTCATGGGGAGGCAACGGAATGCGTCGTGTTCATCGGGAGGCAACAGAACGCGTGGGAGCCAACCGGCTTGGACGGAACAGCCGATGGAAAGGAGGCCTGGCGTACCGCAAAACGGAGGAAACGGCCTTGTGTTCGACCGGCCATGTTCGAAACGGGATCCTGTTCATCGGGAGGGGTCTGGCGTACCACAAAACGGAGGAAATGGACCTCCTACGGTCGAAACGGGGGTCCTGTAGATCGGGAGGGGTGTGGCGTATCGCAAAATGGAGGAAACGGACTTGTGTTGGAGCGCTACGGTCGAAACGGGAGTCCTGTTCATTGGGAGGGGTGTGGCGTACCGCAAAACGGGACTCCACGGGATACTGTTCATCTCCATCGTCGACCCCCTCCAGCCTCCACTTGCGACTGTTCATCCACGGGCTCCTGTTCATCCAGCCTCCAGCGCGTGCTACTCCACCGGCTACTGTTCAACCAGCCCTCTCCACGGGCTCCTGTTCAACCACCCTTCCATGGGCTACTGTTCATCTAGCCCTCCACCGTCTAGTGTTCATACTGCCCTCCACGGGGTGGTCCTGGTCATCCAGCCCTCCACAGGGTGGTCCTGGTCATCCAGCCCTCCACGGGGTCCTGTTCATCCAGCCCCAAGCGTCTCGATCGATCGGGGTCTTGTTCATCCTGAGGCAACACCACGGGGTCCTGTTCATCCACCCCCACCGGGAACTGTTCATCCAAACCCCCCAGCAATGCTCACTGTTCATCCAGAGGTAGCATCAATCTGCTTTAGTTAGCAGCAGTAGTGAAGGAATCGCTCGATCGGGTTCAGTTAACAGCCATCGATCGATCGCTCGGGTTCAGTAACGCGTAGCCTGTAGTGCAATCGCTCGGGTTCAGTTAGAGCCCAACGCCTCGCTCGGGCTCAGTTAGAGCCCAACGCATCGCTCGGGTTCAGTTAGAGCCCAACGCCTCGCACCCACGCGTGTGCGTGTATGAGAGATACGCGCATCGCTCGGCCCCGGCCACCCACCGTAACCGGGAACACCCCGATATTTTCCTCGCCCTCGCTTCTACCATGGTTTTTTCCATCATGGACGGCCCAAAGAATGTCATGCAGCTGGGTCTCCGGCCCGCCCAGGACGAAAATCCCATTTTCTGTCATGATTTTTTGTCATAGAAGTAGGACCCCACCACATCTATGATGATACCGGGTTTTTTCACAATTATCATTATAGAAGTGTCATAAGTATGACAGAAAAAAATTTCGTTCGGCCCAAAATGGCACGGATGTGTCTTTTTTTGTAGTGACGTATGGTGAACCGTTATGTGATGAAGTCGGAGCATGATTTATTTATTGATTGGCTTCCTTATGAGTGGCGGTCAGGGACGAGCGATGGTCTTTTCCTACCAATATATCCCCGTAGGAGCATGCGTGTAGTACTTTGTTTCGATAACTAATAGATTTTTGCAATAAGTATGTGAGTTCTTATGACTAATGTTGAGTCCATGGATTATACGCACTCTCACCCTTCCACCATTTCTAGCCTCTCTAGTACCGCGCAACTTTCACCTGTACCATACACCCACCATATACCTTCCTCAAAACAGCCACCATATACCTATTATGGCATTTCCATAGCTATTCCGAGATATATTGCCATGCAGCTTTTCACCGTTCCATTCGTTATGACACGCTTCATCATTGTCATATTGCTTTGCATGATCATGTAGTTGACATCGTATTTGTGGCAAAGCCACCGTTCATAATTCTTTCATACATGTCACTCTTGACTCATTGCACATCCGGGTACACCGCCGGAGGCATTCACATAGAGTCATATTTTGTTCTAGTATCAAGTTGTAATTTTTTGAGTTGTAAGTAAATAAAAGTGTGATGATCATCATTATTAGAGAACTGTCCCAAGTGAGGAAAGGATGATGGAGACTATGATTCCCCCACAAGTCGGGATGAGACTCCGGACGAAAAAGAAAAAAAGAAAAAGAGAGGCCATAACAAAGGCCCAAATAAAAAAATAAAGAAAAGAAATGAGAGAAAAAGAGAGAAGGGACAATGTTACTATCCTTTTACCACACTTGTGCTTCAAAGTAGTACCATGATCTTCATGATATAGAGTCTCATATGTTCTCACTTTCATATACTAGTGGGAATTTTACATTATAGAACTTAGCTTGTATATTCCAATGATGGGCTTCCTCAAATTGCCCTAGGTCTTCGTGAGCAAGCGAGTTGGATGCACATCCACTTAGTTTCTTTTGTTGAGCTTTCATACACTTGTAGCTCTAGTGCATCCGTTGCATGGCAATCCCTACTCACTCACATTGATATCTATTGATGGGCATCTCCATAGCCCATTGATACGCCTAGTTGATGTGAGACTATCTTCTCCTTTTTGTCTTCTCCACAACCACCATTCTATTGCACCTATAGTGCTATGTCCATGGCCCACACTCATATATTGCATGAAGATTGAAAAAGTTTGAGAACATTAAAATTATGAAACAATTGCTTGGCTTGTCATCGGGGTTGTGCATGATGTAAATACTTTGTGTGGTGAAGATAGAGCATAGCCAGAGTATATGATTTTGTAGGATAACTTTCTTTGGCCATATTATTTTGAGAAGACATGGTTGCTTTGTTAGTAGGCTTGAAGTATTATCATTTTTATGTCAATATTAAACTTTTGTCTTGAATCTTTCGGATCTGAACATTCATGCCACAATAAAGAAAATTACATTGAGAATTATGCTAGGTAGCATCCCACATCAAAAATTCTGTTTTAATCATTTACCTACTCGAGGACGAGCATGAATTAAGCTTGGGGATGCTTGATACGTCTCCAGCATATCTATAATTTTTGATTGTTCCATGCTATTATATTATCTGTTTTGGATGTTTAATGGGCTTTAATTTACCCTTTTATATTATTTTTGGGACTAACTATTGGAGATATGCCCTAGAGGCAACCATGTATGATGATATTTCCTATGTGTTTATGAATAAAGATAGTCCTTGGACATTATCAATGATGTGTATCAGCGAGTACGTGAAATGTTTGTGGGACTATGCATTGTATGATGACTGTCCTAAAAGGTCTCTAGTCGAAAGAGCTGTGTGGACACGTAGCCAACTAGACTAGCATATGACACGGTCGATGGCTTGGTCTCACTAGCCATGGAGCATTGGATGCTAACCGGATAATATGGACTTGGAAGGATCTGGTCGGATTCGACGTAGTCGGATCCGAGTCGAGATAAGGTCCGAGTCAGATAGACCCAACTATGAGACGCGGCGATATGTCATCTGTGAGTCTCTAGTACAACATATGTTCTATGTCCTAAGACCTGAGCTGACGCATGTACTCGGGATGGTGACAGACTTGCTTTGGGCCGACCGTAACTGGGTACTTATAAAGGTAGGTTTCGGGTTTCCAGAACCATGATGTGAGACGTGGTCAAGCAAGATGGGATTTGCCCCTCCGGTCAGGAGAGATATACTCTGGGCCCCTCGTGTGATCCGACCAGGATAAGCATGGCCATGCGACAAGGATTATGAGATAATCCGGTTTGTGGTCGGCATCATTGGAACGAGAAAGAGTTCGGGCTAGCACAAGGATGACAGACTCGCCTTGAGCTCGACAACATATATCGTGTGGCAAAAGGAATGGAAGTGTGATGTACAGGTTCGCTAACCAGCTTCATAGTCTGCTTGGTGTTCGGCATGTCTTGCTAGAGGCCGCTACCAACCGTACAGTTCGGAGGTGATCCGGACTGCGACCAAGCCGACTTGAACCTAAGGGGTCGCGCGCTTAAGGGAAGGAACCTACGAGGTCGGATCCGAGGACACTGGTCGGATGTGATCCGAACTGTATTCGGATTGTGGCCGAGTAGACTTATGGGCTTTAGGGTCCGTGCGAGGCCCAAGTGTTGAGCCCGTGACGGACGCCTATATATAAAGTAGAGGTGCCGCACACTCACGCGTTTGATCGCTTTGGCGCTGTCACTAGGGTTTGCATGTGTTGCGAATAGACACCTCCACTCGCCGCCGGTTGTGTGATCGGACCTAGCAGTCCGCCGCACGACGTTCTTCCTGCACGCACGGATACCGTTAGAGGTGGTGCACTTGCGCCACTCCGACGAACCTGTATGTGGGAACCGACCACCAGTTGTACGAGGGAGATCGGACGAGGAGGAGATGATCCACGCGGACGCGCTGCCCCAACTCTTCTTCCGCTGCACGGCACTGCGCGTCTAGTGGTAATGAACTGTGATCCATCTCCCGTAGCATGTTCTTGGTTGTTTTGCGCATAGGAAATTTTAATTTGTAGTCGACGCACCCTACCGTAGATCCCAACACTAACCTACTAACCAAAGGACCAGTGCAAATTGCTGTTTTTTGCCTATTTCAGTGTTTCACAGAAAAAGAATATCAAACGGAATCCAAACGGAATGAAACCTTCGGGAGAGTTATTTTTGGAACAAACGTGATCCAGGAGACTTGGAGTGGACATCAAGAAATAAGCGAGGAGGCCACGAGGAAGGAGGGCGCGCCCCACACCCTCGTGGGCCCCTCGCAGCTCCACCGACGTACTTCTTCCTCGTATATATACCCATATACCCCGAAAACATCCAGGAGCACCAAGAAACCCTATTTCCACCGATGCAACCTTCTGTACCCGTGAGATCCCATCTTGGGGCCTTTTCGGGCGCTCCGCCGGAGGGGGAATCGATCACGGAGGGATTCTACATCAACACCATAGCCTCTCCGATGATGTGTGAGTAGTTTACCACAGACCTTCGGGTCCATAGTTATTAGCTAGATGGCTTCTTCTCTCTCTTTGGATCTCAATACAAAGTTCTCCTCGATTCTCTTGGAGATCTATTCGATGTAATTCTTTTTGTGGTGTGTTTGTCGAGATCCAATGAATTATGGGTTTATGATCAAGATTATCTATGAACAATATTTGATTCTTCTCTGAAATCTTTTATGCATGATTTAATATCTTTGCAAGTCTCTTCGAATTATCAGTTTGGTTTGGCCTACTAGATTGATCTTTCTTGCAATGGGAGAAGTGCTTAGCTTTGGGTTGAATCTTGCGGTGTCCTTTCCCAGTGACAGCAGGGGCAGCAAGGCACGTATTGTTTTGTTGCCATTGAGGATAAAATGATGGGGTTTATATCATATTACTTGAGTTTATCCCTCTACATCATGTCATCTTGCCTAATGGGTTACTCTGTTCGTATGAACTTAATACTTTAGATGCATGCTGGATAGCGGTCGATGTGTGGAGTAATAGTAGTAGATGCAGAATCATTTCGGTCTACTTGTCGCGGACGTGATGCCTATATACATGATCATGCCTTGATATTCTCATAATTGTTCACTTTTCTATCAATTGCTCGACAGTAATTTGTTCACCCACCGTAGAATTTGCTATCTTGAGAGAAGCCACTAGTGAAACCTATGGCCCCGGGTATATCTTCCATCATATTATTTTCATATCAACTTGCTATTTCTATTACCTTTTATTTTGCAATCTTTATTTTCCAATCTATATCATAAAAATACCAAAAATATTTATCTTATTATCTCTATCAGATCTCACTTTCATAAGTGACCGTGAAGGGATTGACAACCCCTTTATCGCGTTGGTTGCGAGGTTCTTGTTTGTTTGTGCAGGTACTAGGCGACTTGCATGTTACCTCCTATTGGATTGATACCTTGGTTCTCAAAAACAGAGGGAAATACTTACGCTACTATGCTGCATCACCCTTTCCTCTTCAAGGGAAAACCAACGCATGCTCAAGAGGTAGCACTCCTCAACAACAAAATCCTCATCCTCAGATTATGAGGTTCTCTTCTTCCTTTGCCTAGTAGAAGCCTTAGGAAAGTTGCTTGGAGTGCTTCTGCTACCATCTTCATAAATGCTATTGGAGGGACTAGTGCCCTCACTGAGATTCACCTGCTCTCAGACCTGTTCTGGCTGTCACTGCCCTTTGACATCTCTAAAACTGACACTGTGAATAGATAGGTATAGGTAGAGTGGATGAGCATCACAAAGCACATCTATTTTGCAAAAATATTGAGACAAAAACTTAACTTTAGTTTTCTGCAGAAAGCATTTCGGAGCTACCGATATGACAAACTCGGAGACACCGAAGCATTAATAGAATCTAAACTTGCAATTTCGGTCAGACCGAAATGCAGTTTGGTGACTCCGAGATGCTAGGGTTTCACAGAGTAAGTGATTTCAATCACACTAATTAGTACGCTTCGGTCAGACCAAGATGTACTTGTGCAATGGTCTGAGCCAAATCGGTGAGACCGAGATCCTCAGATCGGTCGGTCCGAGATGAGTTCGGCGGAAACCTAACCCTAAGTTTTTGCATCAAATCTGTTACAATGGAACTTTTTGGTGGATAGATTGATCTCATTCATGGTAAGAACAATGGTAATGATATTTGTGCAAGAATCGGAAAAAGAGAACGCACAAAGAGGTCGAGTTCGTACCCTAAGTTGGCGACGAACTCGCTACGGCGATAACGGCGATGAGATTTCTATTGACGGCGACGGAGGCCAGCGGCAGGAGGACACTGGCGATGACGGAGACGATCCGGAGACCAAGGGGGCGGCAGAGCTGGGAGGCGCGGACGAGTGGTTTGGAGGAATTTCCAAAATTTCAACCCGTGGTATATATACCCAGTCACTGTCAGTGTGACCGAGTGGAACGACTCGGTGGCACCGAGATGCAAAACTGCTAGTAGTTACAGCAACTCGGTGTGACTGAATTGTTCAAATCGGTTGCACCGAGATGAAAACCTAGATCAACTTAATGAATTCAATGAGACCGAGTGTGATGGGTTGGTTTGACCGAGATGCATTAAGAGGTTTTGGAAGTTTAAGCCCTTGACGGATCAGTGGCTCCGAGTGCTCCTCAGCCGGAGGGTCCGAATTCGACTTGTTCAAGCTTTGTGATGTAGCATGAATAGAGTTTGAGACGAGAAAAGCATAGATATCTAGAGGGAGTACTTAGGCATTCTTGTCCATCCATTTGGAAAAAAGAAAAACCAAACAATCAAAGCAACAAATGGATGTTCTCGAATGGAGAAAATTATGCAAACAACATGCTCACACAATAAGATATCAAATGAAATATGTGGCAAAGCATGCACAATCACTCTAGCATCTATCAAGCAATTGGCGATGACTAGGTCATCTATATATGTATATTGACTGAGGAGCCAAATGAGAACATTTGGTCATAGGTCATACTCATCGTTTAAGCACAAGTGGGGTTACCACTTTTACATAAAGCATTGTTATGTTCACATCATTTGAGTTGCTTTAGCTCAATTCTTAGAGCAAAGCTCCCCCTAGATGTGATATCCCCCCTAAGAGGGGTGAACTAACGTTGGGTTTTGTCGATGACGACTTCATGTCGATGTTGAAGATGTGGATGCTCAATGTTGATGTAGATCATTGGAGCAATCCATTGTATTGAGTTGCACTTTCAAGACCTACATGGGTTAGTCTCATAAGGAACACACAAGGATATCCATAGACATAGAGTGAAACACACATATGATGATGTCCATGAAAGCATTAGGTTACCTTGTCCTTGTCTTACCAACAAGAGGGTTTGTGACTCCTGGAACTAGTGTAAGATATGGAAGTTGATTGCACGTGTGCTTGCCAAAATGAAAATGAGTGAAGTATGTTGGCGGAGTCACCCTCAAGAACTCTCTAGTTCTTCTTCTTTGGGACCCACATCAACTTGATCGGAATCCTTGGAGTTGTAGTCGTATTTGATGAAGTAGAATTTGGTGTAGTCTTGGGAACCAACTTGACCAAGGCCTTTGGAGCTTCTTCAAATGAATCAATCTCTTCTTGAAGCTTGTCCTTGCCCTTTAGCTTGTGGTCTTGTGGTGGACGATCATCTTCAGCTTGTGTTCCCTTGAAATAAATAGGGTCATACTTCTATTGTTGAGGAACAAACTTCGTCTTGGGGTATTGATCTTCTTCCCACTCAACTCCATTGGCATTGAACTTGTGTTCAAAACCAACACCTTGATTCTTCCGATGCCTTCCTTGCTTGCGTACAATTTCCTCAAATTGCTTACTTCCGACAAGGCTCTTGTAAACACCTTTCTGAATAATCCCTTCAATAAGTTATTTTCTTGCTAAAGTTTAACTTGGCTAAGAGAATCATTAGTGGAATCAAGAGAACTACTAGAAGCAACAATATTGGATTTAACATGATTATTATTACTAGATTTTACTTATGGCATGTAAGTAGACAAGAGTAAACGCTTGGTAATGTAAGAAGAACTTTCCTTACGAAGATCATCATTGATTGCTTTTAAGAACCCATGCTCTTGCTCTAGGTTGAGCTTCTCAAAGTGTAGCTTCTCATGAGTCTTTAAAAAGCTCTTGATGATCCTCTAAAGTAGTTTCATGAGCTAACTTAAGAGTGTTTAGTTCTTTAGTTAGACGCTCAATCTCCTTCTTATCATTGTCATTCATTTTATCTTGATTAGCATGATTAATAGCAGTGTCATCATAGTTTTCATCACTAGTGTTGTCAGCAAGTAAATCATCATCACCTAGCAAATCATCTTCATCACTATTGAAATCAACATACTCGGGATGTGATACCTTAGGGCCTTTAGCCACAAAGCATCTTCCAATTCCTTCATTTGGTGAGTCGAATATGTCGTAGGATTTGGAAGAAACAAGTGCAAGACCGGTAACACCTTCATCTTGAGTATATTCAGAGTCGGTGTGATAACTTCTCTTGGAGTAGTTGTCGGAGTCGGAACCGGATACCCATGCACCAACATGAGCTTGATGCTTCGTCTTGTGTAGCTCTTTGATGACTTGTCTTTCCTTCCTGAATCCTTGCTTCTATGAGAGGGTCTTCGTTCATAGCGATCATCTCTACTCCTTCTCTCTCTTGGAGGTGAATCCTCTCTTTTACTTCTCCTTTTAGGTGAGTCTTCTCTTCTTTTGTAGGGAGCTGTACATTCACTAGAGTAGTGTCCGGGTCTTCCACAATTGTAGCAATTGCGATCACGACTAGAAGATCTTTTGTCATTGTAGGACCTTGACTTGGAACTTCTCTCTTTGCTTCTACTCTTGTAGAACTTGTTGAAGTTCTTCACCATTAAGCTTAATTCTTCATTGAGGACTTGTTTCTCACTTGATGTTGTAGGAGCATCACATGAAGCTTTGTAAGCACCACTAGACTTGTTGTGAAGCTCTTCCTTATCCCCGAGTGACATCTCATGAGCAACAATTCTACCAATGACTTTCGTTTGCTTGAGATCTTTGTAATTGGGAATCATTTGGATCAAGGTGAACATGATATCATATTTTCCATCCAAGGCTCTTAGGATCTTCTTGATGATGAGTCTGTTGGCCATCTCTTCGCTTCCTAAGCCGACAATCTCATTTGTGATGAGAGCAAGCTTAGAGTACTTTTCAGTGACTCCTTCACCATCCTTCATTTTGAACTTGTCAAGTTGACTTTAAAGCACATCCAATTTGGATTACTTGACGGACTCGATACGTCCATGCATATCAACCAAAGTATCCCAAATTTCCTTTGCATTCTCAAGGCGGCTAATTTTGTTGAATTCTTCGGTGCACAATCCGTTGAAAAGAATATCACAAGCTTGAGCATTGATTGCAACATCTCCAATTCTTCTGCGGACGCTTCACGATCCGGTTCTCTTCCATCCTTGAAGTATTTGAAGGAAATATGCCCTAGAGGCAATAATAAAGTTGTTACTTTATATTTCCTTATATAATTATAAATTTTTATTATTCATGCTAGAATTGTATTATCCGGAAACTTGATACATGTGTGGATACATAGACAAAACACAGTGTCCCTAGTAAGCCTCTACTAGACTAGCTTGTTAATCAAAGATGGTTAAGTTTCCTAGACATAGACATGTGTTGTCATTTGATGAACGGGATCACATCATTAGGAGAATGATGTGATGGACAAGACCCATCCGTTAGCTTAGCATAATGATCGTTATGTTTTATTGCTATTGCTTTCTTCATGACTTATACATATTCCTTTGACTATGAGATTATGCAACTCCCGTATACCGCAGGAATACCTTGTGTGCTATCAAATGTCACAACATAACTGCGTGATTATAAAGATGCTCTATAGGTATCTCCGAAGGTGTTTGTTGGGTTTGCATAGATCGAGATTAGCATTTGTCACTCCGAGTATCGGAGAGGTATCTCTGGGCCCTCTCGGTAATGCACATCGTGATAAGCCTTGCAAGCAATGTGACTAATGAGTTAGTTGCCGGATGATGTATTATGGAATGAGTAAATAGACTTGCCGGTAACGAGATTGAACTAGGTATGAAGATACCGGCGATCGAATCTCGGGCAAGTAACATACCGATGACAAAGGGAATAATGTATGTTGTCATTACGGTACGACCGATAAAGATCTTCCTAGAATATGTGGGAACCAATATGAGCATCCAGCTTCCGTTGTTGGTTATTGACCGGATAGGTGTCTCGGTCATGTCTACATAGTTCTCATACCCATAGGGTCCGCACGCTTAGCGTTCGATGACGATTTTGTATTATATGAGTTATGTGATTTGGTGACCGAATGTTTTTCGGAGTCCCGGATGAGATTACGGACATGATGAGGAGTCTTGAAATGTTCAATAGGTAAATGTTCATATATAGGACGATAGTATTTGGACATCAGATGTGTTTCGGGGGTACCGGGTACGTATTGGGTCACCGGAAGGGGTTCCGGGCTACCCCTGGCAAAGATGGGCCTATTGGCCCAAGAGGGGAAACACAACAGCCAACATGGGCTGATGCGCCCCCCTTGATGGCTGAATAGGAAGGGGAAAGGAAAAGGGGAAGAGATAAGGAAGGGGAGGCAACTCGGCTTCCCCCTCCTTCCCTCCCCTTTCCTTCCCTCTCCGAAAAAGATGGTATGGGGGGCGAATTGGACAAGGCCCCAAGTAGGATTCCTCCTACTTGGGGCGCCCCATGATTGTCCCTCTCACCTCCCACCTATATATATGTGGGGAGGGGGCGCCTAGAACACACAACAAACATTGTTAGCCATGTGCGGCGCCCCCTCCATAGTTTACGCCTCCGGTCATGTTCATGTAGTGCTTAGCCGAAGCCCTGCGCAGATCAGTTCACCATCACCGTCACCATGCCGTCGAGCTGACGAAACTCTCCCTCGACACTTTGCTGGATCAAGAGTTCGAGGGATGTCATTGAGCTGAATGTGTGTAGAACTCAGAGGTGCCATACGTTCGGTGCGTGATCGGTCGGAACGAGAAGATGTTCGACTACATCAACCGCGTTGTCAAACGCTTCCTTTTTCGCTCTATGAGGGTATGTGGACGCACTCTCCCCCTCTCATTGCTATGCATCTCCTAGATAGTTCTTGTGTGATCGTAGGAATTTTTTTGAAATTGCATGCTACGTTCCCCAACAATGGCATACGAGCCAGGTCTATGCGTACATGATATGCACGAGTAGAACACCAAGAGTTATGGGCGATCATAGTCATACTGCTTACCACCAATGTCTTATTTTGATTCGGTGGTATTGTTGGATGAAGCGGCCTGGACCAACCTTACATGACCACGTTCATGATACCGGTTCCACCGACAGACATGCAACTTGTTTGGAATGAAGGTGGCTGGCGGGTGTCTGTTCCTCCAACTTTAGTTGAATCGAATTTGACTGTGGCCGGTCCTTCTTGAAGGTTAAAACAACAAACTTGATGAAACATCATTGTGGTTTTGATGCGTAGATAAGAACGGTTCTTACTAGAAGCCCATAGCAGCCACGTAAAACTTACAACAACAAAGTAGAGGACGTCTAACTTGTTTTTGCAGGGCATGTTGTGATGTGATATGGTCAAGACATGATGTGATATACGTTATTGTATGAGATGATCATGTTTTGTAAAAGTTATCGGCAACTGGTAGGAGCCTTATGGTTGTCGCTTTATTGTATGAAATGCAAACGCCGTGTCATTGCTTTACTTTATCACTATGCATTAGCGATAATTGTAGAAGCAATAGTTGGCGAGATGACCATGACGCTACGATGGAGATCAAGGTGTCAAGCCGGTGACGATGGAGATCATGACAGTGCTTTGGAGATGGAGATCAAAGGCACATGATGACGATGATGGCCATATAATGTCACATATTTTGATTGCATGTGATCTTAATCTTTTATGCATCTTATTTTTCTTAGTACGGCGGTAGCATGGTAAGATGACCCTCACTAAAATTTCAAGGTATAAGTGTTCTCCCTGAGTATGCACCGTTGTGACAATTCATCGTGCCGAGACACCACTTGATGATCGGGTGTGATAAGCTCTATGTTCACATTCAACGGGTGAGGGAGTCCCAGATTAAGGGGTCCTCGGGCGTTCGGCCTGTGTGACATGGGCCGGACTATTGGGCCATGAAGATACACGATAGAAGACTTCCTCCCATGTCCAGATGGGACTCTCCTTTGCGTGGAAGGCAAGCTAGGCATCCGTATGTATTATTTCCTTTCTCTATAACCGACTTTGTATAACCCTAGGCCCCTCCGGTGTCTATATAAACCGGGGGGTTTAGTCTTTAGGAACAATCACAATCATACAGGCTAGACATCTAGGGTTTAGCCATTACGATCTCGTGGTAGATCAACTCTTGTAATCCTCATATTCATCAAGATCAATCAAGCAGGGCGTAGGGTATTACCTCCATCAAGAGGGCCCGAACCTGGGTAAAACATTGTGTCCCCTGTCTCCTGTTCCCATCGACCTTAGACGTACAGTTCAGGACCCCCTACCCGAGATCTGCCGGTTTTGACACCGACATTGGTGCTTTTATTGAGAGTTCCACTACAACGTCGAAGTTAGGGTTGACGGCTTGCCTTGTTATCAAAGACAATATCACCTCCGGAGGAGCTCTGGCTTTAGGCCAAACCCTCCGGCTGGGCGGCTTTACCATGACCGCCTGTTCGGCCATTAAGCCGATGATGACTTCTCGGGTCATCGAAAATCGCCTCCGCGTTGACTCCGAATACTCCAGACGGATGGATCCGGCGGAGTGGTCGTCTTTAAACGAATTCCTGGATCGCATCACCGCCATGGGGGTCGCTACTGACTATGATAAGATTGGGCTTAAACCCGATCAGAGAGAAATCAAATCTCTGCTGATCACCCATCACATAACGGTTCTAGAAGAGCAGAACAACAATTATTCCCCTATGCTGAAGACGAACTATGTTCGGATTTCTGAGCTCGAAGAGCTGGATACCCCTCTATGGAACGACACTCCCAGTCCCCCGAACTTGGGTTCAGGCATTGGGCCCGGAAAATCGTTCGACATCCCGGAGTCCGAACTAATGAGCTCGGAAGTTTTTCAGGCTCTGGACTCCAAATCGGGTCAGGATTCAGATCTAAAACCACCCACCCACCACAAGAAATATTCGCCAAGAAATTCTGGCCCGTCGGATATATGCGACCTCATGTACGTACGACAGCAGCCTTAGGAAACAGTCCATCACTTTTGGGCCAGATTCCTCCTTGTCAAAGACAAGATTAAGGACTGCCGTGACGAGGACGCGATTTTAGTATTCTACAATAATTGCACGGACGAAGGAATCCTCAATGCCATCAACTGCCGTCGCGTATTACACTTCGCTGACTTGGCAACCGTGGTGCAGAAGTAATGTGCAATGGAAAGCACCTGGAAAACCCAGACAGCTCGCTGGGAGCCACCGGTGTCCACCTAACCCCTCAGGAGAGCAAAATGAATGCACCCTCGCGGGGCACCCGAACCCATAGTAAAGAAAACTAAACCCATTATGGGACGCGGAACCGTTCTGGAGGGATGGCTCGATAGGCCGTGCGAAATACACACGACACCGGATACCATACCAACCAACATCCTTAGAGCATGTTGGATACTCTGGCAAGTGGCCAAGAGCGGCAAGGATATCCTCACCAAAAACACCGCGGAGCAACCCCCCCCCCCCCCCCCCCCCGGAAGACGACGACCTTAGAGTATTGATAGTCTTCGAGACTTTCGCTTCAAACAATCGGCGCAAGAGGGCACTCCGCGACCTTGCCGAATGAGGGAGTCCTGGACTAAGGGGTCCTCGGGTGTCCGGCCTGTTAGCCATGGGCCGGACTGATGGGCCGTGCAGATACGAAGACCAAAGACTACACACGTGTCCGGATGGGACTCTCCTTGGTGTGGAAGGCAAGCTTGCCGACTAAAATATGTAGATTCCTTTCTTTGTAACCGACCTTGTGTAACCCTTGATCCTCCCGGTGTCTATATAAACCGGAGGACTTAGTCTGGAGGATATACATTATCATAGCCATACAAGCTAGACCTCTAGGGTTTAGCCATTACGATCTCGTGGTATATCAACTCTTGTAATACTCATATTCATCAAGATCAATCAAGCAGGACGTAGGGTATTACCTCCATAAAGAGGGCCCGAGCTTGGGTAAAACATTGTGTCCCCTGTCTCCTGTTACCATCGACCTTAGACGCACAGTTCGGGACCCCCTACCCGAGATCTGCCGGTTTTGACACCGACATTGGTGTTTTCATTGAGAGTTCCATTGTGCCGTCATCAAGAGGTTCGATGGCCCCTTCAACCATCTACAATGATGTTGCCCAAGGGAGAGTTTTTCTCCCTGGCATATCTTTGTGTTCGACGGCTTCGCTCTGCGGGCCAACTCGCTTGGCCATCTAGAGTAGATCGAAAGCTACGCCCCTGGCCATCAGGTCAGATTTGGGAGCTTGAACTACATTGCGGACATCCGTGGAGACTTGACCTTTGCCGGATTCGAGACCGTGGCTACCACTCCTGCCCACCCCGAGAGACATGACCTAAATCTGTCATCGGACGGCATCCAGGAGACAGCTCCCGTAACCGCTCTGGCCTTAAATCCGGAGTGGACTGCGCTATCCAAGGATGGGAGGCTCAACCCCACCACGGAGGCCATAGATTCCCCGGCATTGGAGCCCCACATAGACTTGATCTCACATGACACCTATGCCACCGGAACTCTGGAATCGTCTCCGGCCATAAGTTCCAACCCATGTGAGCCCGCGGACGCCGAACTTGATCATTTATCGATCTTCGAATTCAGCGCCGCAGACATCTTCCAGCACTCGCCTTTGGGCGACATGCTAAACTCATTAAAAACCTGTCCTTGGCGGGGGACTCGCAGTCGAACTATGTTCAGTTCGAACTAGGGGCTGATAACGGAGAATCTTGCTTCCCACCCGCCACCCACTCCATAGCCACTGTGGAGGACTTAACTGACATGCTCGATTATAGCTCCCAAGACTTCGACGGAATAAACAACGATGCCGAAGAAGAGCAGGGCTGAAACCCGCCACTCACCGGACGCGGGACGGTCACTTCTTCATACGACGTATACACGGTGGATACACCTAAAGAAACTAATGACGATGACAAAGAAGATCCAATTGAGGATGAACCTCCTGAGACACAGCCTAGACGCCGGTGTTAGAGGCACCGCTCTAAGTCACGTCGTGCAAAAGATAGTAATACCGGCACCGGAGAAAACAACGCCCCGGACGATACCGAAGACAATGAAGCCCCTGTGGGGGCAACATCCGAACAGGATGAACTGGAAGATGGGCACGATAGCCCGCATGAACAGGCCATACACGAAGACTCGAAGGACAGTAATTATCTTCCGCTCTCCGAGGATGAGGAGAGCCTTGGCGACAAGGCTATCGCTATTAGCCATGGCAAGGAGCCTAAAAAAGAAACAGCACCAGCTTCAAGCTGACCGAGACCGGCTCAACGATAGATGGACAGATATCCTAGTGGCCGAAGAATACGGCCCTAGGCACACAACCAAGGGTTACCCGTAGCGTAGATTGCTACCTCGGTTCGATAAGGAAGCGTCGGAGCCTGCACCACGCGGTCAGGACAATGCGGCTAACCGACCACCATGCAGTCGGGATAAAGCGACAGCTCAAGCCGAACAGCAGCCCGCCTCACCCCAAAGAAAACATAGATATAAAACAGCTCGGGGTCATACATACGACCCTCGACAAGACCTGGGCAGTAGAGCAGGACATACCAGATCAATCTAATGATCGCGAGGAGGTGCCTCGACACGCAACGTCGGCTACTTATTCGGACGGGACAAGTCTAGTCATGCCCGGGCCGAGAACCGCAGACGGACTCCATCTAAGCTATGTCACGACATGGCCCAATATAGAGGCACTGCACACTCAATCTGCAAGCATGAATTCCCAGCAGGGTTTAAACCCGTGAATATCGAATCATATGATGGAACAACTGATCCCACGGTATGGATCGAGGATTTTCTTCTCCATATTCATATGGCTCGAGGAGACGACCTTCATGCCATCAAATACGTCCCACCAAAACTCAAAGGACCATCAAGGTACTGGTTAAACAGTCTGCCTGAAAACTCTATCGGCAGCTAGGAAGATCTGGAAGACACCTTCCACGACAACTTCCAAGGTACATATGTCCGGCCACCAGACGCTGATAACTTAAGTCACATCATCCAACAGCCCAGAGAGTCAACCAGAAAGCTCTGGACTAGGTTCTTAGTTAAAAAGAACCAAATCATAGACTGTCCGGATGCGGAAGCCCTAGCAGCCTTTAAACACGGTGTCCAGGACGAGTGGCTCGCCCGCCACCTCGGTCGGGAAAAACCAAAATCTATGTTAGCCCTTACCGCTCTAATGACCCGCTTTTGCGCGGGGGAAGACAGCTGGCTCGCTCGTAGAAGCAACAGTGCCAGCGACCCAGGCACTTCGGAAGTTCGAGACAGCAACGGGAAACCACCACGCAATAAGCACAAACGTGGCAATAGTAATGAGGGAGCGCACGACACAGCGGTCAACGCTAGATTCAGCGGCCCCAAACCCGGTCAACGGAAGAAGCCATTCAAGGCAAACAGAGACGGACCATCCAACTTGGATAAGATATTGGACATGCCCTACAAGATTCATGGCCATGCCAATAAACCAGCTAACCACACCAACAGAAACTGTTGGGTCTTCAAACAGGCCGGCAAGTTAAACGCCGAACACAAGGGGAAGAAACCGCCCGGCGAGGCGACGACGACAAAACTCGCCTACTAAACGCCAGGGACCAGAAGTAGTTTACCCCCGAAGTAAAGACAATGAACATGGTACACATGGCACAGTCCCCTACAGGGGAACACATGGAGCACTCTCTCCCCGCAGAGGATCACACTATGGCTATATCAGCCGAACTACACGGCGGGGGCGTTACACCGCATACCTTGACGGCCATTAAGCCACCGGTCTCCATTCAACATGACCGTTCAAATCCCATACAGGACTAGTAGTTCGGCTTCTGCCGCCCACCGTATATACCTGGAAAATCTTTACTGTGCATACATAACTACGCACTTAAAATACCCTGGGCACCGGCGGAAACACAACACAGACGGACCTGAAAGTACTCCCATAACTTTCCTTCTTTTTATTATTTTTTCTTTTTTTCTTTCTTTCTTGTTTCCCCCCACGGGTGTCTCAATCGCTGGCCTCGGACCCTATCGGAGTTCGGGTTCGTACGCTCACTTAAGGGCTATTTCCGTCAAGGAGCCCCTTCACCGAGGACAGGCGGCACAGACGTGCGACAGGAGGTCCAAAACAACCTTTTGTAGACCGCACTCTCTATTTCGAGCCTGTAAAGTGCCTTTTTCCTCCGCCTTCGACGCCTGGCATATCAAATAGTCGGGATTGCGGCTGTGTTATCTATATACACGATTGGCACATCACTCAGATCCCAGTAAAAAATCCATTCTCTTCTAAAAGGACCAAGTTTTGCCCCTACGGTTGTCTCAAACGTACACCTCGGCATAATTTGCCAGGGGCTTGGTATGGGAACAAAAGGAGTTGCCGACAAGTCCGAACAACTCTATAGCATACTTCGGCGTCGCGAGTTTGGCCATATATGCATCAGCTCCGAATCATGTCTTGGGTCAATAGTTGGGTTGTCCGGCTCCTGTGCTTGCTATCCTACGTTCCACTCTATCGGCTAGGGTAGTAAAGGGAGAACTACTACGATTGTGCTTCCGGTTCACCTGGTTAAGCACCTCAGTAGAGAAAGCGGAAAACTGACTGCCATGATGCGGCGAGAGTTGGTCAACCACTCGATGACTTATCGGAATCTTTCACGATTCCCTCCGTGTTACACAAAGGACCTCTTTCCGGTCAAATATGTAAACACATCGCATGAATAAGCCGCATACATACCAGGAGCTATGTCGTAGACCCACCATAAAACTCCTATGGCTAAGTGAAAGTGTTAACGCCCTATAGTCTGGTTGCCTGGTTCGCCGCATTGACACCTCCTTCATGGACCAAGACATTGGGTCAAGAGTGATCAAATGCTTTTCCGAACACCCACGTACTTCCTACGAGGGGGCTGAAGCCGATGACTGGAAAACTTTCAGTTCATATACAAACGGCCGCACAGGAGGAACGAAAGCCTTTAGGCAAAATCAACATATAGACTGATTATAACAATTGTCTTTTACAACTCGTAAAAGGTTCACTCGAATATTATGCCTTTCGAACATTGACCCTCTATCAAGCGGGCAGCCTCTAAGACGTCCTCAAAGTAATGCTCTAGTGCATGATGGTCCTTGCCCTTGGGAGGACCCTGCGCTGCAACATCGACGACCTTCATCTTCCCCCAGTATGTCCTGACTCGGGCAAAGGCCATCCGTGCACCTTCAATGCACGCCGACCGCTTCACGGTATCGATACGTGGAACCGCATCAGCAAGCCGCCGCACCAAGCCAAAATAGCTACTTGGAATTGGCTCAGTCGGCCACAGCTGAAGTATGACGTTCTTCATGGCAGCGCCGGACATCCTGTGAAGCTCGGCCCATTGGGACATCTGTCCATTCAGTAGCAGAGGGCATTTTGATGCGCCGAACTGCGACCAGAAAAGCTTCTCCGTTGCATATCCCTCTTGCGCTTGGTAAAACCGCGCCGCGTCGGATGAACTCTTCGACAGGTCCAAAAACACGTATGGAGAACTCCACACTTGGTTAAGCTGAGCATAATTCGGATCGCCGAACTTCGTCTGTAATAAAAATGGCTTACCAGCCGCAATCTCCCCAGCTTGCCGGATCTCCTCACGGGCCGCTCTGGATTCGGACCGCGCTTTTTTCGCCTCTCATTGGGCCTTGTCAAGCTCAGCCGCTTTGGCTTTATTCTCCTCCTCTAGGAATTCACAGCGGCTCGTAGCATTTTTCAGTTCGAGTGCTCCTCATATTGGTGCCGAGCAGCTTGTTCGTCCTTTAACTCGGCTGATGCCTTTTCGGTAGCCGCATTACTAAACCGGGCTAGCTCCCCCCGAAGATTCTCAATGGCGGCGGTAGCATCTGCAGCCATGCACATTCTAGTATGCAACTTTCAGCGTCACGCTTATATTACAAATACGTATATGTAAGGATTGCTCCGAATACATACCTTGTGACTCGTCAACACGCCTATTGATAAGCGCGATATGAGCATCTGCCTCATCAATCTTGTGTTGCAAAATCGCAATCTCCACAGTCCGGACAGTTTCCGGGGAGGTTATAGCCTGTGTTCCAATTAATCATATTACTTCCTGGGCATATCTTTTGATCCTATGATCGCCTCCCTCAGGAAGCCAATCAGAGTCTCAGGGGCTACCATCTATACACAAGTGTATTCTTGAATAAAACACAATCGAACAGATTATGGTACAAACCTCGAAGCCTCTTAGCAGGCCCACGAAGGCCTCATTCAATCCACTTTTCGCGGCCAGGACCTTTTCGACCACCGTGCCCATCAAGGTATGATGTTCCTTTGAGACGGACACCTGTCGCAGCATGTTCGTCAATATATCCGGCGCATCTGGGTCTCCGGAGGCTGTCGTCCAAGTACGGCGTCCCGTTGAAGGAATCCGTTTATTCATATCCGGCTGTAGACTGGAATGTTCAGGGCCTTTATTGTTGGTCCCCGGACCCTGGGCCACCGAAGTATCACCTTCGCGTTGTGTCTTCATCACCCCTCACACCGCTTGATCGGGAGAGACCCTCCGCGATGACACCTCGAAGTCGTCCGCCCTGTTGGGCGAGGAGATTGGTGGAGACGTCTCGCTTTCCATCATCTCCGGGAGAAGATCCCCCGAGGAAGAGGATTGTTGAAGAAGATTGCGTTCTAAACTACAAAAAAACATATATTCTAGGCATTATAAGAAAGGGACGGGACGTGTTTAAAACACCCTTGTTCACTTATGATTTGACCTGAGGCTTGTCCTTGTCATGGGACTGCGTGATGATGTTGTCCTCTGAGCCTGAGCCACCCGACGAAGGCATCTTGCCTCGCTTAGGAGCCTTTTCCTCCCAATCTTCGGAGGCGGCCCTTTTCTTCCCATGGGGGAAGAGACATTGACTTCCCCTTCATTTTTGTCTTCGGACGATGGACTCTTGATTCCTCCGGACGCGATGTCTGGTGCACCTTTGTGATGGAGGCCATCTTTGGTCCTCTCCGCCTTGCCCTCCTTCACAGGCATCTGGTACGGTGTCGGGGCTAGCATCCTTGTTAATACAGGATCCGCTGAACCCTCAGGAAGAGGGGTCGGACACCTAATCAGCTTTGCTTTCTTTATCCAGCCCTGAAAAGAGATAGTTTGCTCAGTAAAGTATTATGGCATACTTAAAAAAGAGGTGGGGGTGTTCGGAAGTCAAATGCTTACCGGAGTATCCAGATGGTTACAGTCGAGGCCTGTGTCCTCAGTAGTGTCCGTCCAACATTTTCGTTTTTCGAAAAACAACTGCCACATCCCTTTGTGCGTAATGCCGAAGAAGTGTTGGAGGGTTCGTGGTCCTGCTAGATTGAACTCCCACATACAGAGAGGCCTACGCTGGCATGGAAGGATTCGGTGAATCAGCATTATTTGAATCACGCTAACTAGATCGATGTCCCTCTCGAGGAGGGTTCGGATGCGGCTTTATAGAGGTTGCACTTCATCAACGGATCCCCAATCCAGCCCCTTGCTGACCCACGATGCAAGCTGTGATGGTGGGCCAGGGCGAAATGTGGGTGCAGCTACCCACTTGGTGTTGCGGGGCTCCGTAACGTAAAACCACTCTCGCTGCCATTGATTGGGAGTTTCGGCAAAAGAGCCTTTTGGCCAAGGAGTGTTGGTGAGCGGGCTGACTACAGCACTGCCGCACTCCGCCTGTTCCCGTCCGACTACCTTTGGTTTCAAAATGAAGGTCTTGATCCATAAGGAAGTGTGGGGGATTCGGAGGAAGGCCTCGCACGTAATGATGAACGCCGAGACATGGAGGAAAGACTCCGGGGCTAGATCGTGAAAATCTAGTCCATAATAGAACATTAGCTCCCGGACGAAGGGGTGAAGGGCGAGCCCTAGCCCTCGAAGGAAGTGTGAGATAAACACGACCCTCTCGCCAGATCTAGGGGTCGGGATAACCTGCCCTTGAGCAGGAAGCCCGTGGTGGATTTCCGCGGTCAGGTATCTGGCTGCTCGAAGCTTCGCAATATCCTCCTCTGTAACGGAGTAAGCCACCCATCGGCCTTGAGGGCTAGGTCCGGACATAATGAGGAAGCTCGGAGCAATGAAGTCGAAACCTTGGGTGCTAGAACTCGAGGATGGAGAGGCTGAGGAGAAGTTTGGCGTCAAGAAGGACGACCCTTGGTTCCTTTATAAAGGCAGCAGGGATTAAACTCCTCCTCCTGAGCCTGAAAGCCTGCCTATTCCTAAGGAATCTTTCCAACGAAATAGTTGGGTTACCCGCGCTCGTATTAATGAGAATCCCGCAATAAGGGGACATGATCTCTGCTTCGACAGAATGTGCCAATAGCAACCGCGCCTCGAAACGTGGAACGGCAGGACAGCAAATGGTTCGAAAAACCGGGCGAGCGTGATGTCACGTTGTAAAAAGTTGTCGGCAGATTGGAGTCCTAGAATATTATATTCTCTCTGCGGTTGTGTGTGGTGTGTGTGTGTGTGTGTGTGTTACAGGTCCGGACACGTCGATACATTCGAAGACTATTTTGGAGTTCGAAAGAAGGAACCCGCCTTGCAATGCCGAAGATAGGCCTACACGTCGGATACCTTGTCATTGAAGCTAGGTTCAGGGGCTACTGAGGGAGTCTTGGACTACGGGGTCCTCGGGCGTCCGGCCTGTTAGCCATGGGCCGGACTGATGGGTCGTGCAGATACGAAGACCAAAGACTACACACGTGTCCGGATGGGACTCTCCTTGGCACGGAAGGCAAGCTTGGCGACTAGAATATGTAGATTCCTTACTTTGTAACCGACCTTGTGTAACCCTAGATCCTCCCGGTGTCTATATAAACCGGAGGAATTAGTCCGGAGGATATACATTATCATAGCCATACAAGCTAGACCTCTAGGGTATAGCCATTACGATCTCGTGGTAGATCAACTCTTGTAATACTCATATTCATCAAGATCAATCAAGCAGGACGTAGGGTATTACCTCCATAAAGAGGGCCCGAACCTGGGTAAAACATTGAGTCCCCTGTCTCCTATTACAATCAGCCTTAGACGCACAGTTTGGGACCCCCTACCCGAGATCTACCGGTTTTGACACCGACAACGAAGTCTGCCAAGTCGCAGCAATAAATCCCTGGAACGACACGGCCATAACTTTCAACGCCAGTGACGAACCAAAAATCAGTTCAGTCTGGGCACCAGACGCCTTGGTCTTCAACCCAATTGTGGATGGCTTTCGGCTCAATAAAGTGCTCATGGACGGCGGCAGCGGACTAAACCTCATCTATGAGGACACACTGAATAAAATGGAAATAGACAGGAGCCACATCGAGCATAGTAATACAACCTTCTGAGGGATCATTCCCAGCCGGGAGGCACAATGCGCGGGGAAAATTACACTCGACGTGGTATTGGCCACACCGAAGAACTACCGGTCCGAAGAGATAACCTTCCAAGTGGCTCCTTTCAACAGTGGATATCATGCCCTGTTGGGGCGAGATGCATTCACATGCTTTCAAGCTATACCTCATTACGGGTATATGAATCTCAAGATGCCCGGGCCCAACGGTATTATCACTCTTGCTAGTGATCCGGACATAGCCCTCTGCGCCGAAAACAAAACGGCATCCCTAGCCCTCGAGGCATTGTCTGAGGCCCTCGCGGCCGAAGAGTTAACCACACTACGCTCTACGGTGGATAGGGACGATGTAATCCTTGATAAGCGTCCCAAATCCACCTCCTTCAAACCAGCAAACAAAATAGTCAAATTTCAATTCCACCCGACGGACCCCAAGAAGACAGCTTCCTGAAGGAAATATTCCCTAGAGGCAATAATAAAGTTGTTATTTATATTTCATTATATCATGATAAATGTTTATTATTCATGCTAGAATTGTATTAACCGGAAACTTAATACATGTGT
Source organism: Triticum urartu (assembly GCF_003073215.2). Lineage (NCBI taxonomy): Eukaryota > Viridiplantae > Streptophyta > Magnoliopsida > Poales > Poaceae > Triticum > Triticum urartu. The sequence continues at coordinate 379,696,837 of NC_053026.1, read as the reverse complement.
GAATACATAGACAAACAGAGTGTCACTAGTTTGCCTCTACTTGACTAGCTCGTTGAATCAATGATGGTTATGTTTCCTAACCATAGACATGAGTTATCATTTGATTAATGGGATCACATCATTAGAGAATGATGTGATTGACTTGACCCATCCGTTAGCTTAGCATGATGATCGTTTAGTTTGTTGCTAATGCTTTCTCCATAACTATAAATGTTCCTATGACTATGAGATCATACAACTCACGAATACGAGAGGAACACTTTGTGTGCTACCAAACGTCACAACGTAACTGGGTGATTATAAAGGTGCTCTACAGGTGTCTCCAATGGTGTTTGTTGAGTTGGCATGGATCAAGATTAGGATTGGTCACTCCGATTGTCGGAGAGGTATCTCTAGGCCCTCTCGGTAATGTACATCACTATAAGCCTTGCAAGCAATGTAGCTAATGAGTTAGTTATGGGATGTAGCATTAGAGAACGAGTAAAGAGACTTGCCGGTAACGAGATTGAACTAGGTATTGGGATACCGACGATTGAATCTCGGGCAAGTAACATACCGATGACAAAGGGAACAATGTATATCGTTATGCGTTTGACCCATAAAGATCTTTGTAGAATATGTAGGAACCAATATGAGCATCTAGGTTCCGCTATTGGTTATTGACCGGAGACATGTCTCAGTCATGTCTACATAGTTCTCGAACCCGTAGGGTCCGCACGCTTAATGTTCGGTGACGATCGGTATTACGAGTTTACGTGTTTTGATGTACCGAAGGTAGTTCAGAGTTCCGGATTTGATCACGGACATGAAGAGGATTCTCGAAATGATCGAGACATAAAGATCGATATATTGGAAGCCTATGTTTGGACATCGGAATGGTTCTGGATGAGTCCGGGCATTTTCTGGAGTACTGGGAGGTTACCGGAACCCCCCAGGGAGTATATGGGCCTTAGTGGAAAAGAGGAGAGGGAAGGAAAAGGTGGGAGGTGCGCCCCTAGCCCAATCCGAATTGGGAGGGGGCCGGCCCCCCTTTCCTTTCTCCTCTCCTCCCCTTCCTTCTCTCCTACTCCTACTACATGGAAGGGGGGAATCCTACTCTCGGTGGGAGTAGGACTCCCTTAGGGCGCACCATAGAGAGGGCCGGCCCCTCCCCTCCTCCACTCCTTTATATACGGGGGAGGGGGCACCCCATAGAGACACAAGTTGGTCATTGATCTCTTAGCCGTGTGTGGTGCCCCCCTCCACCATAATCCACCTCGGTCATATCGTAGTGGTGCTTAGGCGAAGCCCTGTTCCGGTAGCATCATCATCACCGTCATCACGCCGTCATGCTGACGAAGCTCTCCCTCGACACTCTTCTGGATCGTGAGTTCGTGGGACGTCATCGAGCCGAACGTGTGCAGATGCGGAGGTGCCGTACTTTCGGTACTAGGATCGGTCGATCGTGAAGACGTACGACTACATCAACCGCGTTGTCATAACGCTTCCGCTTACGGTCTACGAGGGTATGTGGACAACACTCTCCCCTCTCATTGCTATGCATCACCATGATCTTGCCTGTGCGTAGGAAAATTTTGAAATTACCGCGTTCCCCAACAGTGGCATCCGAGCCAGGTTTATGCGTAGATGTTATATGCACGAGTAGAACACAAAGGAGTTGTGGGCGTGGGTATATACATATTGCTTGCTGTCACTAGTTGGTTCTTGATTCAGAGGCATTGTTGGATGAAGCAGCCCAGACCGACATTACACGTACGCTTACGCGAGACTGGTTCTACCGACGTGCTTCGCACACAGGTGGCTAGTGGGTGTCTGTTTCTCCAAGTTTAGTTGAATCAGATTCAATGAACAGGGTTCTTTCTGAAGATCAAAAAAAATAACTATACCACATTGTGGTTTTTGTTGCGTAGGTAAGAACGGTTCTTGCTCAGCCCATAGCAGCCACGTAAAACTTGCAACAACAAAGTAGAGGACATCTAAATTGTTTTTGCAGGGCATGTTGTGATGTGATATGGTTAAGAAATGATGCTAAATTTTATTGTATGAGATGATCATGTTTTGTAACACAGTTATCGGAAACTAGCAGGAGCCATATAGTTGTTGCTTTATTGTATGAAAGGCAATCGCCATGTAATTGCTTTACTTTATCACTAAGCGGCAGCGATAGTCCTAGAGGCAATATTTGGCGAGACGACAATGATGCTTCGATGGAGATCAAGGTGTCAAGCCGGTGACAATGGTGATCATGACGGTGCTTTGGAGATGAGCTCAAAGGCACAAGATAATGATGGCCATATCATATCACCTATATTGATTGCATGTGATGTTTATCCTTTATGCATCTTATTTTGCTTAGTTCGGCGGTAGCATTATAAGATGATCTCTCACTAAATTTCAATTTATAAGTGTTCTCCCTGAATATGCACCGTTGCTACAGTTCGTCGTGCCGAGACACCACATGATGATCGGGTGTGATAAGATCTACGTTCACATACAACAGGTGAAAGCTAGTTTTGCACACGCACAATACTCGGGTTAAACTTGACAAGCCTAGCATATGCAGATATGGCCTCGGAACACTGGAGACCGAAAGGTCGAGCATGAATCATATAGTAGATATGATCAACATAGTGATGTTCACCATTGAAAACTAATCCATCTCACGTGATGATCGGACATGGTTTAGTTGATATGGATCACGTGATCACTTAGATGATTAGAGAGATGTCTATCTAAGTGGGAGTTCTTAAGTAATTTGATTAATTGAACTTTAATTTATCATGAACTTAGTACTTGATAGTATTTTTCATGTCTATGTTGTTGTAGATAGATGGCCCGTGCTGTTGTTCCATTGAATTTTAATGCGTTCCTAGAGAAAGCTAAGTTGAAAGATGATGGTAGAAACTACATGGACTGGGTCCGTAACTTGAGGGTTATCCTCATTGCTGCACAAAAGAATTACATCCTGGAAGCACCGCTAGGTGACAAACCCGCTGCAAGAGCAACACCAGATGTTATGAACACCTGGCAGAGCAAAGATGATGACTACTCGATAGTTCAGTGTGCCATGCTTTACGGCTTAGACGAACGTCATGGAGCATATGAGATGTTCCAGGAGTTGAAGTTAATATTTTCAGCAAATGCCCGGGTTGAGAGATATGAAGTCTCCAGTAAGTTCTACAGATGCAAGATGGAGGAGAATAGTTTTCTGTCAGTGAACATATACTCAGAATGTCTGGGTACCACAACCACTTGACTCGACTGGGAGTTAATCTTCCTGATGATAGTGTCATTGACAGAGTTCTTCAATCACTACCACCAAGCTACAAGAGCTTCGTGATGAAATATAATATGCAAGTGATGGATAAGACGATTCCTGAGCTCTTCGCAGTGCTAAAGGTTGCGGAGGTAGAAATCAAGAAGGAGCATCAAGTGTTGATGGTCAACAAGACCACCAGTTCCAAGAAAAAGGGTAAAGGGAAGAAGGGGAACTTCAAGAAGAACAGCAAGCCAGTTGTTGCTTAAGTGAAGAAACCCAAGTCTAGACCTGAGCCTGAGACTGAGTGCTTCTACTCCAAAGGAACTGGTCACTGGAAGCGGAACTCCCCCAAGTATTTGGCAGAGAAGAAGGATGGTAAAGTGAAAGGTATATTTGATATTCATGTTATTGATGCGTACCTTACTAATGCTCGCAGTAGTGCCTGGGTATTTGATATTGGTTCAGTTGCTAACATTTGCAACTCGAAACATGGGCTACGGATTAAGCAAAGATTGCGTAAGGACAAGGTAACGATGCACGTGGGAAATGGTTCCAAAGTCGATGTGATCGCCGTTGGCACGCTACCTCTACATCTACCTTCGGGATTAGTATTAGACCTAAATAATTGTTATTTGGTGCCAGCGTTGAGCATGAACATTATATCTGGATCTTGTTTGATGTGAGACGGTTAATCATTTAAATCAGAGAATAATGGTTGTTCTATTTATATGAGTAATATCTTTTATGGTCATGCACCCCTAATGAGTGGTCTATTTTTTACTAAATCTTGATAGTAGTGATACACATGTTCATAGTATTGAAGCCAAAAGATGCAGAGTTGATAATGATAGTGCAACTTATTTGTGGCACTGCCATTTAGGTCATATTGGTGTAAATCGCATGAAGAAACTCCATTCTAATGGACTTCTGGAATCACTTGATTATGAATCACTTGGTACTTGCGAACCATGCCTCATGGGCAAGATGACTAAAACTCCGTTCTCCGGAACAATGGAGCGAGAAACAGAGTTATTGGAAATCATACATACTGATGTATGTGGTCCAATGAACATTGAAGCTCGCGGCGGATATCATTATTTTCTCACCTTCACAGATGATTTGAGCAGATATGGGTATATCTACTTGATGAAACATAAGTCTGAAACATTTGAAAAGTTCAAAGAATTTCGGAGTGAAGTGGAAAATCATCATAACAAGAAAATAAAATTTCAGTGATCTGATCGTGGAGGAGAATATTTGAGTTACGAGTTTGGTCTTCATTTAAAACAATGCAGAATAGTTTCGCAACTCATGCCACTTGGAACACCACAACGTAATGGTGTGTCCGAACATCGTAATCGTACTTTACTAGATATGGTGTGATCTATGATGTCTCTCACTGATTTACCGCTGTTAGATTGGGGTTACGCTTTAGAGACAGTTGCATTCACATTAAATAGGGCACCATCTAAATCCGTCGAGACGACACCTTATGAACTGTGGTTTGGCAAGAAACCCAAGTTGTCGTTTCTTAAAGTTTGGGGCTGCGATGCTTATGTGAAAAAGCTTCAACCTGATAAGCTCAAACCCAAATCATAGAAATGTGTCTTCATAGGATACCCAAAGGAGACTGTTGGGTACACCTTCTATCATAGATCCGAAGGCAAGATATTCGTTGCTAAGAATGGATCCTTTCTAGAGAAGGAGTTTCTCTCAAAAGAAGTGAGTGGGAGGAAAGTAGAACTTGATGAGGTAATTGTACCTACTCCCTTATTGGAAAATAGTTCATCACTAAAAGCAGTTCCAGTGATTCCTACACCAGTAAGTGAGGAAGCTAATGATGATGATCATGAAACTTCTGATCAAGTTTCTACCGAACCTCGTAGGTCAACCAGAGTAAGATCCACACCAGAGTGGTATGGTAGTCCTGTTCTGGAAGTCATGTTACTTGACCATGATGAACCTACGAACTATGAGGAAGCGATGATGAGCCCAGATTCCGCAAAATGGCTTGAGGCCATGAAATCTGAGATGGGATCCATGTATGAGAACAAAGTATGGACTTTGGTTGACTTTCCCGATGATTGGCATGCCATAGAGAATAAATGGATCTTCAAGAAGAAGACTGTCTACAAAGCTCGACTTGTTGCGAAAGGTTTTCGACAAGTTCAACGAGTTGACTATGATGAGACCTTCTCACTCGTAGCGATGCTTAAGTCCGTCTGAATCATGTTAGCAATTGCCGCATTTTATGATTATGAAATTTGGCAAATGGATGTCAAAACTACATTCCTTAATGGATACCTTAAAGAAGAGTCGTATATGATGCAACCAGAAGGTTTTGTCGATCCAAAAGGTGCTAACAAAGTGTGCAAGCTCCAGTGATCCATTTACGGACTGGTGCAAGCCTCTCGGAGTTGGAATATACGCTTTGATAGTGTGATCAAAGCATATGGTTTTGTACAGACTTTTGGAGAAGCCTGTATTTACAAGAAAGTGAGTGGGAGCTCCATAACATTTCTGATATTATATGTAGATGACATATTGTTGATCGGAAATGATACTGAATTTCTGAATAGCATAAAAGGATACTTGAATAAGAATTTTTCAATGAAAGACCTCGGTGAAGCTGCTTATATATTGGGTATCAAGGTCTATAGAGATAGATCAATACGCTTGATTGGACTTTCACAAAGCACATACCTTGATAAAGTTTTGAAGAAGTTCAAAATGGATCAGGCAAAGAAAGGGTTCTTCCCTGTATTACAAGGTGTGAAGTTGAGATAAACTCAATGCCCGACCACTACAGAAGATAGAGAGAAAATGAAAGGTGTTCCCTATGCTTCAGCCATAGGCTCTATCATGTATGAAATGTTGTGTACTAGACCTGATGTGTGCCTTGCTATTAGCTTAGCAGGGAGGTGCCAAAGTAATCCAGGAGTGGATCACTGGACAGTAGTCAAGAACATCCTGAAATACCTGAAAAGGACTAAGGATATGTTTCTCGTATATGGAGGTGACAAATAGCTCATCATAAACGGTTATGTCGATGCAAGCTTTGACACTGATCCGGATGACTCTAAGTCACAAATCGGATACGTGTTTTTATTAAATGGTGGAGCTGTCAATTGGTGTAGTTCCAAGCAGAGCGTCGTGACGGGATCTACAAGTGAAGCGGAATACATAGCTGCTTCGGAAGCAGCAAATGAAGGAATCTGGATGAAGGAGTTCATATCTGATCTAGGTGTCATACCTAGTGCATCGGGTCCAATGAAAATCTTTTGTGATAATACTGGTGCAATTGCCTTGGCAAAGGAATCCAGATTTCACAAGAGAACCAAGCACATCAAGAGACGCTTCAATTCTATCTGCGATCAAGTCAAGGAGGGAGACATAGAGATTTCAAGATACATACGAATCTGAATGTTGCAGACCCGTTGACTAAACCTCTCTCACGAGCAAAACATGATCAGCACCAAGACTCCATGAGTGTTAGAATCATTACATTGTAATCTAGATTATTAACTCTAGTGCAAGTGGGAGACTGAAGGAAATATGCCCTAGAGGCAATAATAAAGTTGTTATTTATATTTACTTATATCATGATAAATGTTTATTATTCATGCTAGAATTGTATTATAACCAGAAACTTAGTACATGTGTGAATACATAGACAACCAGAGTGTCACTAGTTTGCCTCTACTTGACTAGCTCATTGAATCAATGATGGTTATGTTTCCTAACCATAGACATGAGTTGTCATTTGATTAATGGGATCACATCATTAGAGAATTATGTGATTGACTTGACCCATCCGTTAGCTTGGCACGATGATCGTTTAGTTTGTTGCTATTGCTTTCTCCATAACTATACATGTTCCTATGACTATGAGATCATACAACTCACGAATACCGAAGGAACACTTCCTGTGCTACCAAACGTCACAACGTAACTGGGTGATTATAAAGGTGCTCTACAGGTGTCTCCGATGGTGTTTGTTGAGTTGGCATGGATCAAGATTAGGATTTGTCACTCCGATTGTCGGAGAGCTATCTCTGGGCCCTCTTGGTAATGTACATCACTATAAGCCTTGCAAGCAATGTAGCTAATGAGTTAGTTACGGGGTGTAGCATTACGGAACGAGTAAAGAGACTTGCCGGTAACGAGATTGAACTAGGTATTGGGATACCGACGATCGGATCTCGGGCAAGTAACATACCAATGACAAAGGGAACAATGTATATCGTTATGCGTTTGACCGATAAAGATCTTCGTAGAATATGTAGGAACCAATATGAGCATCCAGGTTTTGCTATTGGTTATTGACCAGAGACATGTCTCAGTCATGTCTACATAGTTCTCGAACCCATAGGGTCCGCACGCTTAACGTTCGGTGGCGATCGGTATTACGAGTTTATGTGTTTTGATGTATCGAAGGTAGTTCGGAGTCCCGGATTTGATCACGGACATGAAGAGGAGTCTCGAAATGATCGAGACATAAAGATCGATATATTGGAAGCCTATGTTTGGACATTGGAATGGTTCCGGATGAGTTCGGGCATTTTCCGGAGTACCGGGAGGTTACCAGAACCCCCCGGGGAGTATATGGGCCTTATTGGGCCTTAGTGGAAAAGTGGAGAGGGAAGGAAAAGGTGGGAGGCGCGCCCCCTTAGCCCAATCCGAATTGGGAGGGGGTCGCCCCCCTTTCCTTTCTCCTCTCCTCCCCTTCCTTCTCTCCTACTCCTACTACATGGAAGGGGGGAATCCTACTCCCGGTGGGAGTAGGACTCCCCTAGGGTGCGTCATAGAGAGGGCCGGCCCCTCCCCTCCTCCACTCCTTTATATACGGGGGAGGGGGCACCCCATAGAGACACAAGTTGATCATTGATCTCTTAGCCATGTGCGGTGCCCCCCTCCACCATAATCCACCTTGGTCATATCGTAGCGGTGCTTAGGCGAAGCCCTGTTCCGGTAGCATCATCATCACCGTCATCACGCCGTCGTGCTGATGAAGCTCTTCCTCGACACTTTGCTGGATCGTGTGTTCATGGGACGTCACCGAGCCGAACGTGTGCATATTGCGGAGGTGTCATACTTTCGGTACAAGGATCGGTCGATCGTGAAGACGTACGACTACATCAACCGCGTTGTCATAACGCTTCCGCTTACGGTCTACGAGGGTACATGGACAACACTCTCCCCTCTCGTTGCTATGCATCACCATGATCTTGCGTGTGCATAGGAAAATTTTGAAATTACCGCGTTCCCCAACACTTCCATCGGGGCACAGCTAGACCCAATGGTTGACGCCGCACTACGAACGTTCCTGCATGAGAACTGGGACATATTCGCCTAGCACCCTTCTGATATGCCAGGAATCCCATGCAGGCTAGACGAACACAGCCTCAATATATTGAAGGGATATAAGTCGGTCAAGCAAACACTACGACACTTTTCCGAACCTAAACGACAATCTATGGGGGAGGAGCTAGCCAAGTTAATCGAGGCCGTATTCATCAGAGAAATAAAACACTCGGACTAGCTAGCAAACCTGGCGATGGTGCCAAAGAAGGACAAATCCTGGCGGCTGTGCATCGATTTCAAAGACCTCAATAAGGTTTGCCCTAAGGATCCCTTACCCCTCCCCCGCATCGATCAGATTATTGATGCTACTGCAGGACACGACTCACTGTGTTTCCTCGACGCATACTCTGGATACCATCTAATTAAACTGAAGGAGTCTGATCAAGCCGCAACGGTATTCATCACCCCATACGGGCCTTTCTGCTTCAACACTATGCCCTTTGGGCTTAAAAACGCCGGCACCACCTACCAACGCATGATTCAAACACGCCTGGAGAAACAAATCGGCAAGACAGTTGAAGCATATGTGGATGACGTCGTCATCAAGACTAAGCACGTCGAGTCGCTAATAGACGGCCTGCGTCTCACATTCGACAACCTCCGGACATATGACATCAAGCTCAATCCGGAAAAGTGTGTTTTCGGCGTTCCCGCTGGAAAACTGCTGGGCTTCATCGTTTCCAATAGAGGAATTGAGGCAAATCCAGCCAAAATCCGAGCTTTGTCACAATTGGCTACACCAACAGACCTTAAACGGGTCCAAAAATTAGCCGGATGCGTCGCAGCTTTAAGCCGCTTTATCTCCAGGCTAGGAGAAAAAGCATTGCCACTTTATCGCCTTCTCCGACGTACCGACCACTTCGAGTGGACGGAAGAAGCAACAGCCGGATGGAGGAAATAAAGGCTCTTTTAGCGAGCAACCCAATCCTGGCCACGCCAAATGTCGGTGAGCCGATGTTATTATACATCTCTGCAACACACCAGGTGGTGAGCGCAATGCTCGTCGTTGAGCGAGTGGAGGACGGACACAAGTTCCCACTTCAGAAACCGGTATACTACATATCCACTGTCCTCACACCATGCAAATCCCGGCACCCTCATTACCAAAAGATAGCATATGCGGTCTTCATGGCATCCTGGAAGCTACGACACTACTTCCAAGAGTGTTCGATTATGGTGGCTTTCGAAGTACCACTCAATGATATAATAAATAACCGCGACGCTACGGGTCGGATTGCCAAGTGGGCTATTGAGCTCCTACCATTTGACATAACATACAAACCACGCCGAGCCATTAAATCCCAAGTATTGGCCAACTTCGTCACCGAATGGACAGAGGTCGAACTCCCTAAAGAGTACGATACATATTCCAACTAGGTCATGCACTTAGATGGCTCTAAAACGCTGGCCGGCTTGGGAGCGGGCGTCGTCTTGACGTCCCCCACTGGAGACACAGTCCAGTACATACTCCAAATATTATACACAGACTCCAATAACGCAGCCAAATACGAGGACCTATTGCACGGTCTTTGGATGGCTGCCTCCATGGGCATACAATGCCCGGAGGTGCGCGGGGATTCAAATCTCATGATATCCCAAATAATCGAAGACTTCGACACCAAAGATCCAAAGATGCCGGCCTATCGTAACGACGTACTAAAAATATTAGCTCGGTTCGAGGGACTCGAGTTTCATCATGTGGCTCGAGAAAGTAATCAAGCGGCGGATGTCCTTGCTCGCATGGGTGCCAAGAGTGACCCCGTCCCGCCTAACATCTTTCTGGAAAGGCTCTTCAAGCCATCCGTGGTGTGGCAGGACGAGAGCAGCAACGCCAGTCCGGATCCGATCATACCCCCAAATTCCGAACATAATACCGATATCATCGGGGGCTCAACCACCGAAATAACACCATCGGCCCATCTAATAATGGCAGTGATTGCCCCATGGACCAAACCCTTCTTGGCCTACCTTAATAGGCGATAGCTCCCTTAGGATCAGAATGAGGCTCGCTGCATTGTTCGGCGTTCGAAATCCTATAAGGTCCATGAAGGAGAGCTCTACAAGAAAAGTGCTACCGGAGTCCTTTAAAGATGTATCTCCGAAGAAGAGGGACGGCAGCTCCTGGCTGAAATCCATGCTGTCCTCGGCAGTCACCACGCCGCGGCTCGGGCCCTTGTAAGTAAAGCCTTTCGTACAAGTTTCTTTTGGCCGACAGCCCGAGCAGATGCACAGGACCTTGTCCAACACTGTGTCGGATGCCAACTTTTCGCCAATCAAAGCCATATGCCGCCTACCGCTCTGCAAACAACCCCCATTACTTGGCCTTTCGCGGTCTGGGGGCTTGATATGGTCGGACCCCTTAAAGGAGGAAGCTAGAAGAAAAAATATTTACTGGTCATGGTAGATAAGTTCACCAAGTTGATAGAGGCCAAGCCAGTTAAAACGGCCGAAGCCGGACCAGTGATAGACTTTATATCCGGTGTCGTGCACCGTTATGGTGTCCCACACAGCATCATCACCAATAACGGCTCCAATTTTACAGCTGATGAAGTGAAAACCTGGTGTGCTAACCTGGGCATTAAGCTCGATTACGCCTCCGTCTATCACCCACAAACAAACGGTCAAGTCGAACGAGTTAATGGTCTTATCATGAGCGGCATCAAGCCTAGACTAGTGCAGTCTTTGAAGGAATCAGACAAGCACTGGATTGAGGAGCTCGACTCCGTACTCTGGGGGCTGCTGACCACGCCCAATCGCACTATCGGATACACACCATTCTTCATGGTGTACGGCGCAGAGGCCATTTTTCCCTGCGACATCATTCATGACTCACCTTGAGTGCGCATGTACGAAGAGAGAGAGGCCGAGCTCGATCGGGAGGACAGTCTAGATGCCCTAGAGGAGGAGCGTGACGTTGCAAAGCCTGTTCTGCATTCTATCAACAACAGGCTCGCAGATACCAAAGCAGAGAAGTGAGGGCCAAGACTTATAATGTTGGTGAACTCGTTCTACGCTTGCCAGAAAAGAAAAAGGACAAACTCAAGCCCAAGTGGGAGGGTCCGTTCATCATAGATGCAGTTCTCACTGGAGGAGCGTACCACCTGCGTGATGCATCCGACAATTGCCTAGAGCCGAACCCGTGGAATGCCGCAAGACTCCAAAGATTCTACCCTAGAGTCATACTCTTTGTTCCTCTTCTTCTCCCTTTGTTTCCATTTTTACCCTCTTTAATTTTTCTCTAGCTCTTTAGCTCTTGTGCGGCCAAACCGCACACCCATGATGTGCACATCCTTAAATGTATACACTCATAATACCTAGGGGCTTCTTTTACAGAAGCTTATTATTATTTCCCGAGCATCAAGCTCGACACATATGTGTCCTCTTCCGCATATGTACCTTTTCTTCACCATTATATGCATCTCTATGACTTAAGTTGTTGCCAAGCTGGGTTGCCTGGCTCCAGTGCTTATGCCCTACGTTCACATTTGTTCTGCTAGGGCATAAAGGGAGCACCTATGCGATTGTTATAGCCGGGTCATCCGAACTTGTAACTCAGACTGGGTGAAGCCGAAAGCTAGCGTTCTTAAGGGAATATTCGGTCGGCGAACTAAAGATGTTTTACCTTCATCACACTATGAACCCCGGATGTTATGTATACTGCGATTTTTCAATCACGGTTTGGACATGCATATTAACGCATATCCGCCCAGGGAAAGGAACCCTTAACGGAACTATTATCCCTAGAAGATGTTTCTTACAATCAACATGTAATATAACATAGCTAGCCGGATACAACTTGTCTGTTCAAGCAACTATGACCCCTACGCTTGGTTTCCACGCATACCCCGGTCTATATTACCGAGCGGGTATTCGGAAACACTCCGCACCTTCGGGTCCAGAGGTCGAAGCGAAAAGGTCTGCCATGAAAATCGTTTTATAATCCGGCTAGGGACAAATTTGTCAAACAAAGTACATAGTCACTTGGACTCAAAAACATCTTCCTCTATGATGTGTATCAGACTGTCTAGCTTACAATCCTGTTGGGAAAACTTGGCGGCTATCTTTACATGGTGATATACCAACGGGAATTTCTTGTCCATCTGACCCCCGAGGTCCGACCCGGGCCATATGATTTGGATCAAGCATGGTATAATGTGTTTTTACCATGGCCCAAGCCTCTCGCGCACCTTCTCGGTAGGCTGAAATCTTCCATAATCGAAAGCGCCGCCGAGCCCCTTCACTACAAAAAAATACACTTCCGTGATGATACGTGTTTGTCACAGTAGGTCACGTTTTCTGTCATGCATGTACATCCATGAAAATTTTATGACAGAATCAAGATAGTCATACCTGTGTTGTCGTAGAAGTGTTCCATGACATTACCAAAATTATCATCACGGAAGTGTCCACTTCCATGACGATAAATCACGCGTCACAGAAGTGCTTTCGTCAAGGGTGACCGACACGTGGCATCCATCGTAACGGAACGCCGTTAAGCTATCGGGTCCGGTTTTGGATCCGATAACCCGTTAACAACCCCGACCAATGGGGATTTTTCACGTGTAAAATCATCATTGGCTGGAGGAAACACGTGTCGGCTCACCATTGGGACAGATGTCATCTACTCATTGGACCCAAGGCGCCTATGATACGTCGACACGTGGCACGACCCAACAGAGGCTCATTCCTGTGAAAAGGCTGGCCCATTTGACTTGGTCAAAAGGTGGCAGGCCAGCCCACGGCAAGCCTGTTAACAGCCCGTTCGCATATAGCCCATTTACAGCCCGCTAACCCAGGGCCCGTTTACGGCCTATCCGAATTAGGCCCAGTATCGTCATCTGGGCCGTCCAATATAATTCCAGCCTGTTTTAACTTCCGGCCCATGTATGGCCCATGACGTCTTTCAGCCCATATGAGGCCCTTAGTAACTCTCGGCCCATTAACGGCCCGTGGTAAAACTGGCCCGTAATGAATAGTGTATCACTTTATACCCATTAACGACACATGGTGAAAGCCCGTAATGAATAGTGTATCACTTTATACCCATTAACGGCCCATTGTTCCATTGGGCCGTTTCCAGCCCATGTTATCTTTCGGCCTTCTCAGGGCCCATTTATTCTTGGGCTCATTTCCAACATTTGTTTACTTACGTCCCGTTACTGTCATTTTCTGCTTGTGGGCCAAATTCAGCCCGTGGTTACAGTCGGCCCGTTTGTGGCCCGTTTTCATAGCATCATCAAATACGGCCGATTAACGACGACCCATTATGGTCGGCCCATGAACGGACGATTTCAAATCTAGCCCATTTATGACCATAATGTGGTCTGTTATTGGCCCATGTTTGGCCAACCGATCATACGGCCCGTAGAAGGCCCATTGTGTCTACGGCCCGTATAATGCCCATTGTTTCTATGCCGCAGAAGGCCCATTGTTTCTACGTCCCTTAGAAGGCGCATTGTTTCTATAGCCCGTAGAAGGCCCATGTTAACTACAGTAAATATGTAGCCCATGGTTATTGTGGCCTAGTTTTAAAAAATAGGTTATTGCGGCCACTAGCAAACCGCAGAAAAAGAACTGCATTGACTACAAGAAAACAAATAAACAAGACAATAAGGAAATAAATAAGCAAGCAACTTACGCTAGGCTATCACAGCTATTACACATATTACTGTTGGGGACGTAGTAATTTCAAAAAAATTCCTACGCACACGCAAGATCATGGTGATGCATAGCAACAAGATGGGAGAGTGTTTTCTACATACCCTCGTAGACCGGCAACGGAAGCGTTGACACAATGTAGAGGAAGTAGTCGTATGTCTTCCCGATCCGACCGATCCAAGTACCGAACGTACGGCACCTCCGAGTTCTGCACACGTTCAACTCGGTGACGTCCCTCGAGCTCCAATCCAGCAAAACGTTGAGGGAGAGTTTTCGTCAGCACGACGGCGTGATGACGGTGATGATGTTCCACCGGCGCAGGGCTTCGCCTAAGCACCGCTACGATATGACCGAGGTGGAATATGGTGGAAGGGGGCACCGCACACGGCTAAGGAACGATCATGAAGATCAACTTGTGTGTCATGGGGTGCCCCCTTGCCTCAGTATATAAAGGAGGGAGAGGGGGAGGTGCGGACGGCCCTATGGGTGCGTCTGGAGGAGTCCTACTCCAACCGGGAGTAGGACTCCCCCCTCTTGCCTTGTTGGAAAAGGAAGGAGGAAGGGAGAAAGAGGAAAGGGGGGCGACGCCCCCCCTTCCTTGTCCTATTCGGACTAGGGGGAGGGGCGCGCGGCCTACCCTGGCCGGCCCTCCTCTTCTCCCTTATGGCCCATGTAGGCCCAATAACCCCCGGGGGGTTCCGGTAACCCCCCCAGTACTCCGGTAAAATCCCGATTTCACCCGGAATGTTTCTGATATCCAAATATAGGCTTCCAATATATCAATATTTATGTCTCGACCATTTCAAGACTCCTCGTCATGTCCGTGATCACATCCGGGACTCCGAACAACCTTCGGTACATCAAAACACAAAAACCCTAATTACAATCGTCACCGAACTTTAAGCGTGCGGACCCTACGGGTTCGAGAACTATGTAGACATGACTGAGACATGTCTCCGGTCAATAACCAATAGCGGAACCTGGATGCTCATATTGGCTCCTACATATTCTACGAAGATCTTTACCGGTCAGACCGTGTAACAACATGCGTTGTTCCCTTTGTCATCAGTATGTTACTTGCCCGAGATTCGATCGTCGGTATCTCAATACCTAGTTCAATCTCGTTACCGGAAAGTCTCTTTACTCGTTCCGTAATACATCATCCCGCAACTAACTTATTAGTTGCAATGCTTGCAAGGCTTGAGTGATGTGCATTACCAAGAGGGCCCAGAGATACCTCTCCGACAATCGGAGTGACAAATCCTAATCTCGAAATACGCCAACCCAACAAGTACCTTCAGAGACACCTGTAGAGCACCTTTATAATCACCTAGTTACGTTGTGACGTTTGGTAGCACACAAAGTGTTCCTCCGGTAAACGGGAGTTGCATAATCTCATAGTCATAGGAACATGTATAAGTTATGAAGAAAGCAATAGCAACAAACTAAACGATCAAGTGCTAAGCTAACGGAATGGGTCAAGTCAATCACATCATTCTCCTAATTATGTGATCCCGTTAATCAAATGACAACTCATGTCTATGGTTAGGAAACATAACCATCTTTGATCAACGAGCTAGTCAAGTAGAGGCATACTAGTGACACTCTGTTTGTCTATGTATTCACACATGTATTATGTTTCCGGTTAATACAATTCTAGCATGAATAATAAACATTTATCATGATATAAGGAAATAAATAAGAACTTTATTATTGCCTCTAGGGCATATTTCCTTCAATTACATCCACTGGGTGTCAAAGTTCGCCACCAGTGCAAATATAGGGAACAAAGCAGCATATAAACGCGGCAACAAAGCAAGTCCAAAACTGAAACCACTTCAGAAGAGCTCAAGAAACAATATCCTGGGTACCCATAATGCTGGCAAGATGCTTAGCAAGCTTATTAACTTTCTCTTGTTTGGCGCTTAAATCCTCCAGCACATACTGTTTCACCAGAAAGTATGCATCTGAATTCTGCAGGGACTTCCTCAGTCCTTCGGCTTCCTATCGCATAACATCTGATCGATGTCTTTCAACTTGAAGTTGAGACTCAAGAAGCCGAACTGATTCAGGCAGCAAGTTCGAAGAGCTGGTGCCAGCAGTAGTAACCAGTAACTCGAACACTACATCAAGACATGACTTTGGGGTTCTCTTAGTGTCTTCAATATAGTTTTTATCAGCTTTCTTGGAGACCAACGGGGATGTCTCTCTATCTTGAACCTTATCTGCATTACTTCCTTTACCGTTGCATAATGGGGTACTCTTCTCCAATATTTTATCCGCATTCTAAAAGAGAAACAAACAAACACATCACAGGTTTACAATGTAGTATATGAAACTCATTTTGGTAAACCAGTTCAGTAGTAAGGTGGACAGGATAACAGCATGAAACAAACATATATCTATGTAGTATGGTGACTGTATGGTTTATATCATTCTAGTTTATGTTGCCAAATCAAGATAGATACAGCTCAAATCATATCTATTTAAGACAAAGCAGCATAGATAGAATATAAGTGTGGGAAACTACACAGCAATAACAACACTTGTAATGTGCATGGCATGAGAACATAACTGTTCATTCAATTGAAACTGAAATCAACATAGAGCAAGTTACAACATCAAACAGCCAAACACGTTGAAGAAACAGGTTTAAAACATACCTGTTGCGCCATTGGAGTTTCAATTGCATCCCTCAAATTTGAAATTAGTTGGTATCACTAAATACAGTGATGCAAGAGCAAAGTAGTATGAACCATAGCTACGGAACCTGACTTGAGAACAATTCTTCTTCTGCTTTAAGCGTTGACTTCGGGTTCGGAGTGGTGGTCCTCGTGATTTGGGCACTGCAGTTGCCTTACTAACTGCTCGTGTTTGGGTGCTCTGTGGTGGAGACGGTGCTGTGTCAACGGGAACTGGGTGTCTATCTGCTGGGGTTGGGGTTAGAAGGGGTGTAGCTGGTTCTCTGTCCAACTGGGTAGGGGTACAATCTGCATGAGTGTGGGTTATGTGTGGTGGGGCTGGTTCTTGGGCAAGTACAACCGTGGTTCTATCGGCATCGACAGGCAGCACGATCTTTTCTGAAGACCGTGTTTTTACTCCCACAGATACTACCATCACTCCCTCCAATTGAAATGGCTGATAAATAAGAAAAGTAATTGAATGTATAGACATTATAAGATAGACAGGTGGAATGGATAGTAAGGAAGAAAACAGGGCATGAAATAATTCACATTTATGTTGTCTAAGCAAACAGAATAGTAGGACATAATTTCACATATATGATGGCTAATTAAACATGATAGCATGACACAATTTGACATGTATGATGGCTAACTAAACAGGATAGAATGACATACTTCAAAATATGATGACTATGTAAACAGGATGACATGATATAACTATACGATGTGTCTATTAAAGTGGTTGGCATGCCATAAATCACAAACATGTCGTCGATGGAAACATGATGGCATGATATAATTCACGGATAGAATGACATAATTTAAAATATGATGACTATGTAAACAGGATGAGATGATATAACTATATTATGTCTTTAGAAAATGGGTTGGCATGCCATAATTCAGATACATGTTGTCTATGTAAACATCATGGCATGACATAATTCAAATATATGATTTATATACTAAGGAAGTGAGCAGAGGGCAATCGCATATATGATGTGTCAACTAAGGAGATGGCATTCAATACTGTGTATATGATGTAAAAACTAAGCATTGCAATACAACATATGCATTATATGAGTAATATAACCCTGCCAAGTTTGAGCATACACCTCAGGGGGATAATAGGACTGGTCATCTGCCTCTGAATCCTCCTCTGAAGAGCTATCTGTAACCAGCAAGATATCTGCTTCAGCAGGTAGCATTGTGTGCTCTAAAGACCTTGTTTTCACTCCAGATTTCTCCATCACCAATTCAAATGGCTAATGCATAGGAAGAGTAGTTGAGTATACAAACATTGTCGACAAAAGCAATGAGAAATACAAAAAAGGATGGCATGATATAATTCACATATATGACGCTTGCCTAAACAACATGGCATTGCATAATTCACATACATAGTGCCTTGCAACAAGATAACATTGCATAATTCACATATATAATGTCTTGCAACAAGATGGCATTGCATAATTCACATATATGGTAATTAGACACTAAACAGGTGGCATTCACACAAAGCATGTCTAAACTAAGCAAATGACATAGCAATGCAAGATACCATACGCACGATATGAGCAACATAACCCTGCCAAGTTAGGGCATGCACCTCGGGGGGGGATATGACTGGTCATCTGTCTCTGAATCCTCCTCTGAGGAGCTATCGGTAACCAGCAAGACATGCACTTCGTCAGATAGCTTTGTCTCCTCTGAAGAGCTTGTTTCCACTCTAGATTTTTCCATGACCGTGCCGAATGGCTGATGCACAGGAAGAGTAATTGAATGTACTAAAATTGTTGACAAATTTAACACGTAATAAAAAAATGATGGCATGATATAATTCACATATAAGATGACTGGCTAACCAGGGTGGCATTGCAAAATTCGATGCCTGGCTAGACAAGATGGCATTGCATGATTCACATATACGATAAAGAAACTAAACAGATGGCATTGCCACAAAGCATGTCTAAACTAAGCAGATGACATCTTTAATGTATACAGTAAGCAATGCAAGGCACCATATGCATGATATTACCAACATCAGCATGTCAAGTTAGAGCGAAGACTTCATGGGGTAAATAGGAGTGGTCTTCTCCTTCTGAATCCCCCTCAGGACAGTTATCTTCCTCTTGATTATGATCCGAAATGGATGGAGGGGGGGATGCCTTTGTGCCCACCATGGAACGACGTCTACATGAAATTTTATTGCCACGCAAGGCTCGTCTCTTTTGCTCTACATGACCAGTTCAATTGTGTACAATAACTGGCATGCATAGGAATAAAACATAGTGAGATTATGTAAGGAGTGCATGCACAAATCCAGAGTGATGTAGCAAACTCTGGGTAGACCCAAAACCAATGATAGCAGGCAGATAATAGCTTAGTTAAAAAATACAGATTAAATGGCTTCCTTTAATGTTTGTTTGCACCCAAACATGAAAAACTCATAGTTAGACACCCGAGGATTAACCAGATAGTAGACAGATTAGTACTTGATTGCTGCCCCAATATGTACCCACAACCATTTAAAACTCAAGTTTCAGCATTAAGTTTGGACCTGACTTCGGAGTTCTAATAGGTGAACACGACGATAAAGTAGCATGTTCATCATATTAAGCGATGCATAACGTAAGCAGGACACGGAGAGTGCGACCTCTCTTGCAGACCGTGTAGTCCTCCAAGGTCATCTGCTCAGTTGATGATGGTAATGCAGTTGTCTGGCTGCCGGCGGCGAGGGAAGAAGATTCTGAGGCGGGCGAAAGACAGTTCTGGAGAGTGGATCCCTGCTTGTGGTGAACCCTTCCGTCGATTGAGCAGCTGAGCTGGGTGGAACACAGCGCCGCAGGAGCAGGACCAAACCACACAAGTTTCTTTGACACATATCTGTAAAGAAGTAATTGAGTAAGGGCTTGTTTGAATTTGAGGATTCTAACAAATGCAGTGATAGAAATAGACAGGAATAGGATAGGAATGCACGTGCAAAAACAGAGAAATTTAAAAACACTAGGATTTCTATCAATCTGGGTGTTTGGTTCACAACAATTGGAGATCACAAGATGGCAAAAAAGGCATGTGAGATTAAGTCAAAACCACAAGAAAATGTATACGGTTATAATGCTATATGCTTACTATCTCTTAGTCTTGTGCTTGATGAATAGGAATTGAAAAGGAGGAAAGTGGAAATTAAAATTCCTTACGGTTTTTTCTTTCAAGGACACTAAAGGAACAAATCCTACATTTTTCCTTTTGCTCCATTCCTTTGCACCAAAATTCATGAAAAGTAGTACCATAGGGAAACTTTCCATTCCGATGTTTTTCATTCCACTTTTCCTTTCAAGCACTGGCGATTCAGGTAGGGCAGGCTTGAGCAAGGAAAATCCTACAACTAAAAAATGTTTTTGTGCTACTTCTATTACTTTGTACCCAGGGCCACTGCCCTACTAGCTCAACTCCCCAGGCCATCGACCAAATGCACAGCTTCAAACGCGCAGAGATAAATAATGATGGCATTCAAGAGGAGTCCATCACGGATAGCTAAGTTGCCTGGGTTACCTCACTGCTTGTCATATAGTAGGATAAAATATCGTTATTTCCCGTTAATACCGAGTGCTCAGTGGGACCAATATATTATAAACATGTAGAGTAAAAAAGATGCAACAAGTGTTACCAACCTCTTTGGCGAAGCCATGTTCGATCTCAGCGTGATTTGGGTGGCCGGGTGAGGATTGCTCCGGCTGAACTTGGCTGTCGAAGGAGGAAGAGATCTTTAGGCGTCTGGAGATGGGAGCCCGAGGGTACTGCTCCGCTGTGATGGAGGGTTTCGTCGTTGGAGCAGCTCCGGTGAGTTGTACGACGCCGAGGCTGAAGCAGGACAAGAGAGACAACGTTAACCTGAGTGGAATTCTAATAGCATCTCCAATAGATGACGTAAAATACATAACCACAAAGTGCTAGATGTAAAATACATCAGCCGCTCATCTCTGAACTTAACTGTCGAAACTGAAATTTAAACTGTCGAAACTGAATTTTGCTCGAAACTGAATTTTACTGTCGAAACTGAACGCACCTAGAGGTGAGGCTACACGTCAGTCGACTGACTTTTTCATCTCTGGTCAGTCGATTTTGCAGCCTTGGATACGAAATCAAGGGCCTACAGTTCATCTTCAACCTCCACCCCCTGAGCCGCCAGCCACCACCGGCCAAAAGCCAGCCGCCCCGCCCGCCCCAAAAACACTCCCCACCACCGGTCTACCGCCACCCCGGCCATCCCTCTAGGCTCCCCCCCCCCCCCCGTGCCGAGCTTTTTCTCCAGCGATCCCCATGCCACCGTCCCGCCACCGCCAGCGACCACCGCCCCCACCCTGAACCCTAAGATAGATAGTGCGGTACCTCTCCGGTGAGCCCCCCTCCCCACTGCGGCTAGTTCTTCCTTAACTCCGGCAAGCCCCCCCCACCCCTTGAAAATTGACTAACCCAAAAGTCGATTCAGTCGACTGAAGTGTAGCTAAATCGAAGCAGCATCGCAAGCAAGAGCAAGAGCGAGAGCAGCAGCGCGAGTAAGAGCAAGAGCAGACAAGGCAGGGGACTGAGAGCAAGAGCAGAGCAACAGCGCGAGCGAGAGCTTAAGCAGCAGCAGCTCCTACTGATGTGGACGTCGTCGCCGAGGAAGCGACGTCGTGGAGGAAGTGGCCGGCGACGCCGCCGTGGATGGAGTCGCGCCGTGTCGGCTCGGGACCGAGCGTTGGCAGCACCGTGAGATCGAATCAAGAAGAAAATGCGGCGATTAGTGTACAACCTCTTTGGTGGCGCCGATTAGGCTGCAACTTCATCCGAGGAAACGGTGATGATGATGCTCTTCTGGTGGTGCAGGTGAAGACGGCGGTGTGGGAATGGAGGTGGCGCGAAAGACGAGGGGAACGTCGGGGCAGCTCCTTGGAGGTGGAGGACGGGGTGGCTGAACCGGCGGGACGACTAGATCGACGACGGATCCTCATCCGGTATGATGGATGAGAGACGTCGAGGTGTTGTTGTGGACAACGTCGTCGGGTAAGAGGCTCCGGTTGGGTGGTGGACGGAGGAGGGTGTGGGGCTTCATGGGTTTTCCCGGCCTTGGTGTACGAATGGGTGGGCGGATGGGATGGGAGTGGGGAACCATGGCTTAGGGACGCGCTTGTCCGGAATGTGGGGTAAGTTACAAAAGTACCCCCACCGATTTGAGGCGGTTCTTTCGGTTCAGGGTTATCACGGGCATTTCGCGTGTCGGGATTTCACAGGAGGTGGGAGTTTTCGCGCGCGTTGTAATTTTGGAATAGCAAGGCGTGTGTTGAGATGGAGGTAGTTGTCGGAGCACAACAAGACAAAGATTTATCTTAAATATTTTGGGGTAACAAGGCGCGGGTTGAAGAGGAGGGAGTTTCGTAGCACGATAGACAGAGATGCTAGCTTGAAATTTCAGTATAACAAGGCGCGGCTTGAAATTTCGGGAGAACAAGCTTAACGTGTACCAAAAAAAGACAATTTAGACTAGTATGATATACTATGTACAATGTGTTTAACATGCACAACACACACATAGACACCATTTAGACTAGTAAGGTACACATACATTGCACGCATGAGATTTGGCAACAAAATTATGAATAAATACCACATTATAGCATGTAAGCTTTGAGTCATATATGCATGGTGTAGATGTTCGTTTAATTCTTATAGTTCATTTCATTCAAAATCATCTAGTTTTTATAAGAAAGCTAATCTATTTTAAGATTCATGGAATTGTGCATTGTAAGGCATAAAGTAAAAACAAATCATGTAGAAAAACATTTGGGCAATTCTGATACGAAAGATTCTAGAACAGAGAAGAAGTGCTTGTGTTTTGAGGTTTTTGCATTATGCTTAAGTTCAACCATAGAGTCTTCTAGATTGTACATGTGGCAAAATCAGGTGGAATCTAGATGATATCTAACGGCCAGTAGTGCTCAAATTTTCCAGCTCTGCACCATCGGATTGGCCTCATCCAACAACCATCTTTCAAAGTTAAAGTTATCTGCATGCTATATAAAATATATATAATATAAAATATATATAGGGGTATAGATATAGATATGTGATGCAAAAGCCACCCATCATCTCCAATTAGAATAGTGTGTCCATGCACGGATGCAATGTGGCCAAACGATGTCTGCCATCGGTATCTCAAATTCAAACCAGTCTGACCTTGTTCAATGTGTATACATTACAACATGCTCGTTTCCAAACCACACCGCACAGATCTCCGTTATATTCATGCATGCATGGGTTTCAAACATCATGATCTCTTATTCAAATATTTGAATTCAACTTTACATTGATTGTGACCTCACCTAGTCTTCACACCCACACATTGGTCTTCTGTTTATAATTGTATCACTAACTTTCTCTCGTGCATGCATGCACACACACTACCAGTCGGCATTATCCATCGCACACATGCAATCTTTTTCTTCAGGTCGGTCTCCCATGAAGGCACACACACACATCCCCCTCTCCATCATATCGGGCATTCTTTATCTCTCATGTGCATGCGCAACGATCGATGTTCCTCTATGTGTGTGTGTAGCTAGGTCTTTCATAGTTTTCCACATAACCGATCAATCTATATATCTAGTGAGGTCTCACCCTCTTTCCCACGTCCACATCGATCAATCTATACCTCTCTATATAGGATTACATATATAGCTAATACACCCACATTAATTATATATCCAACGCCCCCCTCTCATCATCCATGCCTTCCGCTTCATCTCTCAAACGCGCGCACAATGGCGAAGACATGGGGCAGCAAGGGCCCTGCCCCCCCTAACATCACTATATATCGAGGCTAATATGAATGTGATCATTAGACAATTGCTGGTAAAAATGGTTTAAGTTGATGAATTGGCCCTCCTCGTAAAGGATTAGCAATGCTTGGCCCCTAGCTCATGGGACATTTTTGATGGCTCCGCCACTGCGCGCAACAACGCACGTTCTTGCCCCCTCTCTCTAAATATCGATCTCGTAGTTGTGCACTCCTTCATAGTCTCCCTCCACTCAGCCCCTCACACCATCTTCTAGCCCCCACCAGATTTTGCCACATGTACAATATAGCAGACTCCATGGTTGAACTTAAGCATAATGCACAAATCTCAAAACAACAGTGGTTCTCCTTTGTTCTAGAATCTTCCGTATCATAACTGCCCAAACTTTTTTTCTAGTTGAATTGCCATTATTTGTTTTTACTTTATGCTTTACAACGCACAATTCCATGAATCATAAAATATATTAAGGGCTTCTTTGATTCCAAGGATTCTCAAAGGAATTTCGGAGGATTCTAATCCTTAAGAATTTTTCCTATATTGGTTGTTTGATTCGTAGGATTGTAAACCATAGGAATTTTTCCATATGATTCATTTGCACTAGATTTCATAGGAAACATCCCATCCACTCAAACCTCTTTGAGAGAATTCTGCGTTTTTTCTATGCACAACCAAACATTCATACAATCATGTAGGATTCAAGACGACATTCCACTCTAATCCCATGTTCTTCCTATTCCCGCATTTTGGAAATCCTACGAATAAAAGAGGCCCTAGGTTTTTTTATAAAAACTAATTTATTTTGAATGAGATGAACAATAAGAGTTAAACGAAGGTCTACATCAGGCATATATGACTCAAAGGTTACATGCTATAGTGTGGTATTTATTCATAATTTGGTTGCAAAATCTGACGCGTGCAATGCACGTGTACCTTACTAGTACTCCAAGTATGTGCAAAACACAATGGCACGCTACATAGTGTCTCTCTTACAGTTCATGAAGCCACATGGCACATGTGGAGGCGTTGTCGCGACATCCTTGTGTGGATTGATCACAGTGACGTGATGTTGGTTCCAGAAGAATGTACTCGTCCTCCTTGAGCCACACTGGCGGTACATGCACGAAGCGAAGATGTGCACGCACGCCACGCACGCACTCATTTCCTTGCACGCACAGGCGGGTACATGGGCAGACACAATTTTGTACCAAGATCCACCCCATGTGATAATTTGACACGTATAAAGTCTTTCACTTAATTGATGGTCAATTAATACAGTGCATGCAAATTGAGTGGACGTGAGGGCGGAAGAAAGACATTACTACTCCACTGTGCGCATGCGAGTAGTTAAATCATGGGTTGCTAGTAGTACTTCCATTGGTCTCCTTCGTATTTTGTGCCAATTTTTGACAGTAACATAATTTACACATCTGAGCAGTGTAGGCTACTTGAAATTTATGTTCCACTAAACTTATCGGGAGCCGTTTCGGGCCTCGAAACCAAAACCCATCAATTTATCTTTACCTTGTTCCCGTCACATTCGAAAGTACTACTGCTACAATTAAGTGCAAGCCCGCTCACACCTACTAGTACGTACCAAACCTGAACATGTTCCCACTATGCAGGTATTAGTTCCAGTGCTAGTACTTAGGTTATAAAAAGGGGAACTACCTAATCGAAAATTACTTTACCTTTACTCCTCATAAGTGCTTCTTCTTTGTCCGTCCTTGCCATGTATAGTGCGCAGCGCTCTAGGTCGAGAACTACTCGTAACAAGGGAGCGACAACCAAGGCTGCGCAAAAAAAGAGAGGGCTCGCCGCCATGTAGAGACCTCGAAAGATCTCTCACGGGCTGGCGATGGCTCCCAGGAGTGCCCTAGCTGCAGAGGCGAACATGCCGAGCTGGCGGTGCTAGAGTCATTATCCCTCGACGGCATGCTCGATCAGCTCAATAAGTAGAAGGAGTTCATCCATAGCTTGGTGGAGCTGCTGAAGGAGAGCCTCGACGACATGCCCGCTGAGCTCAGTAAGCAGGGGGAGTTGACCGCCGGCTTGGTGATGCTGCTGAAGAAGAGCATTGCCTCGGAGAAGAAGGCGACTGGCAAAATCCTGCAACTTCAGGAGGATAAGGCGAAGCTCTGCCACGAGCTCGACCTGCTGAAGGAGAAGAACGCCGGCTGGAAGAAGCTGCATGAGAGTAGTAGTTCCTCGATGAAGATGATGCAGGCCCTTGTCATGGAACAGAAGGAGGAGTTGGCGAAGCTCCGCATCGAGCACCCGGCTGCTGTCAAGGTACGTAATGCGACCGTGGAACAGATGATGAAGGCTCGCATCGAGAAATCCCACGTCATGGACAGATTGAAGAAGATGGCGGAGGGAACGCGCAAGGAGATGGAGGTCGTGGAGGCGATGAAGAAGCAGTTATGACTCCGCGACGAATTAGATCATTTGGGGTGATAATCTTCCTTCTTCTTTTGCTCTTGTGTTTCTTCTTTTGCTTCGGGTGTTTTGCCACACGTGTCACGTTCTCTGTGAGGCTAGCATAGAACAATGCTAACAATGAGATGACTAGCAAATTATATCTTTTTTATCGACATATGGCACTGGGCTGCCATGTTTCGTGCTCCTCTGTCGTAGTACTACTCCATTGGAAAACTTGAGTATACCGCATGGTTCTTTGCTCCTCCTCAGGTCGCCGGCACATTTATACGAGCAGTCAAATCACAAGGCCTCGTCTTCCAGCAGTAATGAGTCGTCAAATCACAAAGGCCCTCGCCTCTCGTGAAAAGGACCAAGCTAGACTGCCCCGCCCTCTAGCCTTTTAAAAAATGTATATATTTGTACAGTAGTAGTATTGATGGATTGCGCCATGGAGAAAAACTAACAAGATGAAACTAAAGAAAAAAGGTGGTACATATAGAGAGCGCTCGTCGCCAAATTATGCATATACTATATGACACTACACACTATGAAGGTACTAGTAACATAGACTAGTAACTAGTCTATGTTACTCTTCACTATGACCAGCCAAAGTCGAGGCGCAGATACCAATGAGGGCCTGGTTGTGTCTATACTTGGACAACTCACCCGACTGCATGCGCACTAGGTAGATGAAGCTCGTGTCGTGTTGGGGCCGTGTGCGGCCTGCACATTAACCAAAACCTCGCGCCTCCATCTTAGCCTCCGCGTTTCAGGACTGTGGTGTACTCAGCAGCTAGATAGCGGGCTTCTTCTTCTCTGCCTCCTTTAGATTCTTCTCGCTTGCCAGGACTGTGGTGTACTCAACATCTAGCCCGGTGACCCACTCATCATTTGAGTTTTCGAACATGCCTTTGAAGCGAGCAAGGCATTCTTTCACCGTTGCGGAAGAACGGGTGTAGATGACGTCGAACTCATCGCCGATGATGGTTCTAACCTTGTACTCACCGCCTATCATGGAGATTTGGGACGCCATGGATTTGGGAGGAGGGTTAGGATTAGTGGAACTGCCGTAATGTGAAAGGACGGGATGACTTAGGAGCGGTTTATGGATTGTAAAAATGTCGAGTGGCGGGCGCGTGTGAATGGCAGGGTACTGGCTTGCCTGGTGGATAAATGGATTCATGCATAATACTACGGGGGCCCAATTATATGTCATGTCTACTCGACGCCCAATTAAATGGCTTTCGATGTCATGTCAAGCGTCGGGAAAATTACAGGTGATACGAAGCTTTCCATTCGCCCATGATACGAGCTTCCGAGAGCCCTTGGATCTGAGATCGAATGGTTGCATGGCGTGATTCTAGACCTATGAGTGAATATCCTATCCTGGAGGGTTATTCTGCAATTTTTCAGCAACTTAGCATGCGACCGTTTGATCTCAGATCCAAGGGCTGCCAGCAGCCCGTATCATGGTTGCGCCTACCACGACCGTCGCCTCACTCGTGTGGTCGCGCCCTTGGAGATTTAACACGATGTGTTAGGCTATCTGATGTTGGCATGTCATACATAGTCATCACTTAGTCACTCATACAACAAGGTTAGCTATAAGGTTGGCTATAAGAGTATTTTTGTTTACTTCTCTCTATCTCTTTCTTTGTAGTATTTATTGCATTTGCCAAGGAGTGACCTCTTCCAATGAAATGGTGCTTAGATGAGGTGCTATGGGCATTAAATGGCTTAGCAACTCAAGTCCCTAATGCATAGGTGCTTAGTTTTTTGTTGCTAAGTTTGCTTCATCTAGGTACACGCGCTTATCACCGTTTCTTCCTGGGGTCACCAAACTAGTCTCTCTCTTCTTAATTAACTTGCCACATCAGACTTTATGCCTATGTGGCAGGCTTAGCACCTGTAGGATCAAGTACAATAGTGGGCTATAAGCCCGCTTTACATGGCATTTTTGCATAATGTGGGGGAAAGAGGCAAGGAAAAAGTGGAGGAGTGAGCTCTCAAGCAAGAGCCAGCCTCTACATGGTGGAGCATCGGGAGAGGCACCTGTATGGAGGTGGTCAGGAATCGGGAGACTCACGCCGGTCGTAGCATCGCAGTTAAAATGATAAAAGCCCTGCCCTCGACTTTTAAATAGTACAGTATACTAATTTGGTATCCATGGATTGCGCCATGGAGCAAAGCCTCAAGAAAATGGCGGTACACATGTACGGAGTATACAACACGCCTGTCGCATTCGCGTCGCACCCCAGACGGTCGGTCGGTCTGGCACGCTGCTCTCTGAATGGAACGTGCGTCATATTGCGTTTGCACACACATGTGGGACCGCAATTGAGAACCGACCATAGGCACACTCCCCGGCCCCGCAAGTCGCGTGAGTTAATAGAAGAGAGAGACGAGCGATAGTACTACTAGAGAAGTGTTGTAGGAGTACATATGTTGGTACCTGGACGATCCCTGCAAGACACGGAAGATCAGTTCGTCATGCATGTGACCAGACTCCAGCAGACACGCCTGGATTGGCTATCGTCTACATATCGTGCAGGCTGTGTTGTATAGGGATGTAGTTTTGTTAAGAAATCTAAAAAAAGGTTTCTTGTCATCTCGCAAAATTAGGTGTCATGTGCTTCAGATCACTGTGAGGGTTAAACAGCGACAACTGAGTTGGGCTAGTCATTGGGGGCACATGCACGAAGACTACTTGGATGTCATCTAGGTCAAGCCGACTATGTTAATTAGGACATCTATCGATGGACCCCTTTTCTATGAGTTTATCTTTAATTTGAGCTTGGATCCTCGTCTAGTTTGTCTGTCGGGATTCATCTTGTCTCCTTTGGGCAGTGAGGTTATGATTTCTTGTCATGTGGCATTTTTTCGTGTTATATGTTATAATCCGGTGCTTCATAACAAAATGACGACAACTGCGCCTCTGGGGCACGTGCATGAAGACTTCTCGACAGTCATTGCCGAGGTCAAGCTGGCTCCGGCCGGTAGACAAAAGAAAACTAGTACTCTACTATATAGGCAGGAGCCTCCGCGCTTGCTTGCTAGTGTTGCTCTCTTCACACTGTCTCGTCCTCTCCAGATCTAAACACGATAGCGGTGGCCACACACTCTCTCTCTACTCACGGCTGGTCACAGATCCAGCCAGATCCTCTCCACCAGGGAAGGTGAGAAGGTGCAATGTTCACGCGGTCGTCCTCGGTGACGACTCTTATCCACTATCGGTGTGTCCCGATCAGCGTGCCTTGTCGTTCTCTCCCAAGAATCACTGGCGAGGGAGGGCCTCCCACCCCTTCTTCCTCGTTGTCGTAGTGTGGGCAGATCCGGCCTCCCGCCGCCCACCTAGCAACATCCCGACGACCCTCAGGTATAACTTCCTTTGAAACCAGCCTTGCTCTACTTTCCGAGCTCCTGACGTCGCTGCATTTGTATCTTTTACTATTTCTCAGGCCCCCTCGTAGATAGGATCGATCGGCTGTTCGAAAACCACCTAATGTTTTACTGTTAAGAGGTAAAACTAGTTCATGCACTCGACTCTGGTACTACTTGGTTCAAACAAGGAAGAAAGGGGGTGGGGGTTGGGGGAAGATTTGTTACCTAAATCTAGGACTTAGTTGAAAGAGGAAATAATGGGGGCGGAAAGTAGCAGAGACTGGCTATCCAACTGGTCTCTAGGTCTAATAGGGAAATAAAGGGAACGCAGTACAAACTCAATATAAACCCGATCTATTGGTTGAAAAAGGAAAGAAAGTGGGGACTGGGGGACAAGTCAACAGAGTAAGTCTAGCACTAGATTTGCTAGCCTCACACAGTATAAGGTGGCTATATACCGAACAAAAATGCGACCAACCCAGATATCCTCTTCTGATGTTTGTTGCCCCGAGCCGCTCTTATGTAATGCCACTTGCAAAATGTAGCAGTCGCACTATTAAAAGTAAGGACACGTTAAACCAATGTTATTTTCAATGTAATGCCTCCAGTAATATGAATCAATGGCACTTTTTCCATGTCCTTCTAAATTTCCCATTAAGATAAGTTGCTTCTTTTTGTTAGAGATGCAACTGTCCTGGTCCGCCTACTCTCCCGTGCCCAAATACCGACTATGTAGCAACTGTTAATGTAATGTTGCTGGTAAAATGAAGCAATGGCACCATTGAAGTAATGTCGTATTTAGCGGTTGTCATAGTTAATCCTAATGCCCACACTAATATCTAGCAATGCTGCTAGAAATTGCTACTGTCCTTGTACGATTGACATTCAAATAAGGAACATGCTTTTTTTCATTTGATGCATGTTTCATCACTTGTTAGTCACCCTCCTTTCCACCTTTTTTGCAAACAGAGATACACATTTCATGCTTGATCTTAGTTGAACTGCACAAATGATATCCAAATTATAGTTGAACATTCCAGGAGCTTCACGACCAACCTTGATGTTGCTCAATTTTATTGCAACTAATGAAGAAGAAGCTCTGTGCATTTCGTTTTCTGATGGAAATGGAACCGAGGCTGGAGCCCTTTTCTTAAAAAAAGAAGAAGCTGCTAGCTCATGGGACATTGCTTCATTTTAGGTGAATTGCACCAAAAGGTCCCATGAATTGAATCATCCATGTTTGTGACTGGTGTCATCCCTTCTACGATGGCGTTGACTGCAGATATGGTTCCCATCAGGAGGTATGTTCCTTTTAGGTCTGACCGTTTAACAAAGATCCTGCATGTTGATCCTGCTCTTGTGCTACTGTTTTGGCACTGCCATGATAAAGTAGTAATGTTATTATTTTGCACCTTAATCTAGTGGCACTATTAATTTGAGGCAATGTTTTGGCACCGCTAGTGCCACTGTTTTTTAATATATCGAAAGAGGGGGTTCCCTCCGATTTCATTAAAGAAACCCAACCATAGAGAACCATTATCCGACAACATCTCAGTGTAAACGGGCAGTTATGCAACTACTACCAGAACGAACTGAGTACTAGCAGGAGACAAGTTCGTCACATAAGCTAGGCAGGTAGGAGGACGCAACACCAGCTCGACCAAGTTTGGATTACAACCCAAATGCTACCACAGAAACATCAGGGGGAAGATAGGGACTGAAAGAGCCAGCTGGGATGCTGAAGCTGGCTCTTTCAGTCCCTATCTTCCCCCTGCCTTCATCCTTGCGGCGCACGGTACACCTCGTTTGCCACCTGCTCGACCCTAGTGTCACTGATAAAATGAAGTAATAATACAGTTAAAATAGAGTGAGTGTCCTCTCTATCATTTCATTTCCAATGTAGATAAAGAAAGTGCTTCTCTTTGTTAATGTATGTTTCATCAACTAGTGCCATTGTTCATGTTTAAGCATTTATGCAAACTTGGGTGCTTAATTATAGTTGATTTGCACAAAAATAGAGATTTGAATGTCTCAAGGCCCCTCCTTGTACTACCGATGTACACTGATGTTCATCACTGGCAGAAGGTGTATCGGGGAGACTTGGGACGATTTCCAGTATGAGGCGTGGCGTACCATATGAGGCATCGCAGGGCCCATCTCGCCCTCGCAGCATGGCATGCTATGATACTATCGCAATATTTTCTTCTATTTATTTTGCATGTTTCATCAACTAGTGCCACTATAATGTAATCACGCTTTTTCATTATGTGTGCAAACAGGGTTATTCACCTGCATTTTGGTGGAACTGCACAAATGTACGGATGGAACCGGCATATATGCAGAGTGCGAGGTGTGACAAGTAAAAATTACCAACACCAACCATGCTCCATGCACGCATTGGCATCCACCACCACCAGTGGGATGTGTGGTGCTCTCTGTGGACGGATCTTTCTCGGCAGCAAATCCTCTAACCAAATACTAGTAGCTTATATTGGCAGTTTTCTAGGGAGTACTCTTTTCTGAAAGAAGCCCCAATCTATTGTTCTTTATTTGTACACAGTGTCACAACTTTGACCCAAAGGTCCAGAGCTATTTAAGGGTGATTGGCGTAGTACTCGGAGACTGATTGTAAGCATGATTTTCAATAGCTATCACATTGATTGTAAGCATGAGCAGGTGGAAGATTAGGTTAGTCAGAAGCTTACCTTAAACCCTACCGCCGCCGTTGAAACGAGGCGAGCATCGAGGGAACCGTGGAGAACGGCGGGGAAGCGATGTCGCGCCATCCGGCCTCCTCTTGCGGTGGGAGAACGAATACTCCTGTGGCTCCGGCTGGCACTGCACCCTCATGAACGGCACACCGTACTCGATCGATTCGTTATCCTCTGGGTGCTTGACCTTTGACCTGTATGCCCACCACCTCCGCCTGACTTTTGCCTCGGGCGAATCTGTCTGCTCCATCGCCCAGAGGAGATACTCGATGAACTCGAAGGACTGCGGCGTGACTACTGTCGAGGAGTACATGTACATCGCCGCCATCTCGCTCTTTCGCATACGTTGCCACATGGCCCTCACCGTCCTCGAAATCTCCCACTCATTGTCAAACCAAGTAAGGATCTCCTTCAACCTGGCCAACTTTTCCTGGTCGCCGCCGGCGATCTGCCTGATTCGCTGCTGCATCCTCTCCATAAATTTCTTTCTGAGTGGTCTGGTGCTAGCTTTGGAAGATGGGAGGAGAGACGGTGGTCTTGCAATAGAGAAGAGGGAGAGGCGAGACAGTGGTTTTGGAATGGAAATGATGGAGAGGAGAGGAGGTGGTTTTGCAATGGAGAAGAGGGAGAGGCGACATAGTGGTTTTGGAATGGAGATGATGGAGAAGAGAGGAGGTGGTTTTGCAATGGATAAGAAGGAGAGGTGAGACGGTGGTTTTTGAATGGAGATGATGGAGAGGAGAGGAGGTGGTTTTGCAATGGAGAAGAGGGACAGGAGCGTGCGGTAGCGATTTAGGATTGGACGAGAGGGCCGGCGCGCTGTGACTGGATCAAAATCAATTTACCCTTCAATTAATAAAGCGACCCCACATTAACTAGTCTCCCTTTTATTCTGGGTCATAATTGACCATGATTTTTGCAAATAAAATATATGTTATACGTTGCAAAAATAATATAATTTGAAATTATATTCAGATACAAACCAAATGATACAATTTTTGGTGACATGCATTCACATTTTGCTTGTCAAATACAGTACGTGGTCAAACTTTGACCCAAAATACGCAAAACAAAAAATATACTTCCAAGACCAGCGCCGCTCTTCTGCTCTTCTCCTCTTCAACCACCGCCGCTCCTCTCTTGTTCCAATCTAAATCCAGTGCCGCTCCTCTCCTCTTCCATTTCAAAACCACAGCCCCTCCTCTCCTGTTCCAATCCAAAACCAGCGTCGCTCCTCTCCCGTTCTAATCCAAAACCAGCGCTGCTCCTCTCCTCTTCCATTCAAAAACCACCGCCGGTGAGTGAAGGTGCTGTGGAGAAGTAGATCGATGGAGGAGTACAACCGATACGTGAGGATCACAGACACCGACCCTGTGAAGCTAGCTAGGATGTTGGAGATACAGTCTTGGTTTGACAACAAGGACCAACTAGTGGCGACAGCGACATCCATGGCCAAATATCCGCAACAGAGTGAAAAGGCGGCAATACTCCCGGAGGGAGTCGCGCGGGAGTACATAGAGCTGCTCCTCTGGGCCATGGAGCAAACAGATTCACCGAATCCGATCGTGGGGGAGCGGTGGTGGGAGTATTGATCCCAGATGGAGCATCCACCAAAGATTGAAGGATCGAGCATCTACAGGGTGCCGTTTGTGAGGGTGTCATGCCAGAGCGAGCCGGTGGAGTCTTCGTCGACCGAACCCAACCGTAAGAGGAGAAAAATAGTTGGCCCAACGACGCTTCCCCGCCATCCTCTCCCTCGCCATTCACATCGTCTCACGGGGCGGCTGTCTGCCACCGAGGAATAGGAGGGATTGCCCCCCAGCCCAATAGTCGGGCAGGTTGTGAATTGTCAGGAGGAGCTTAGGGTTGTCAGTATTTGCAGGTTGTGAATTGTGTTTTGTGTTGTGTATTTTGAGAGTACTTTCAGATATGAATGTCTTTTGAATTTCAGACTTGCAGTATTGAGAATATGAAGTATTTTATGAATTCTAGAGATCTATTTTTAGCACTTAAAAATGTAGTTTCATAGGAGTATAAAAGTGCAGACAATGTGATTCTCAGAGAAAAAACTGCAAGTTTCAGTTTCAGATAAGAAACTCCAAGTTCAGTTTCAGATAAGAAACTGCAACTTTCAGAGGCAGAGCATTTATATTAACATGGCCTTTTAAAATAGTGTTAACATCATGTTGGAAGTTTTATTCATGGTCAAAACTGGAACTACCAGTTAGTTAACATCATGCTGATCAACATTCATGCACAGCACATCTTCATATGATGCACATTCAAAAAGATATGCTATTTTCAAAATGCCCACACAATGTCGAGTGTGCGAAAAACAGAGAATACGAGGGACAAAGTTTTGGCAAGTGTTGGACGTGGTGTGCGTAGATGACAATTGGGACCCACATGTCAATAAAGGCAGAGGCAAAAAATTTGGAGATATTTTATCTGCACAGGTGGAATCGAACCCAGGTGGAACAACTGTCGGGTAGTGTCACTCGGCCACTAGCCTAGTTCAGTTGTTTCGTTACTAATAAGGCACTTCCTTAGGTGGTTGGATCTCCTCCTGCGCCTTTGTGCGCTCGGCGTGACACCGCTGTCTGTCATTGTGAGCATGCTGAACAAACGAGAGGAATCTGGAGAGGACTGTACGTGGAGAGGCGGACAGTCGGGACCCACCAGGTCTATGGTCGTACGCAAGCAAGTGTCTCATCGAAAAAATACTTCCTCCTAATGCTATACTGACGTTGGGGCCCACGGGTTTGTCAACATAGTTACATTTTTTAGGTGCTTCAACATAGTTACTATAGGATATAAATTCACAACGAAGCTGGGGAGCTGGCAGGTATCATTTATTATCACTGGGGCAGGAAGTATCAGCTGGGTTTTGGGCTGCCCCGTCTAGGCTTTCTTTTTTAACATGCGCAGCCCACGACCTCGGATGGGAGGTCCATAGGCCTGTTTGTATTTTCTTGAGGGTCGTCATGTATCGACCGGCCTATGGACCTCCCATCCGAGGTTTTATTTTTGCTGAAACATCGGTAGCCCAATTTATGTGTTTTTTTGAAGAAAACACAGAGGTCTGTTCTATTTTTCTATATAAGAATAGGAACGCCTGGTCCAACTTATGTTTCCCTTCTAACTATATTATATATATTTAAATTATTTTATATGTTATTATATATTATTGTTATTGCCATCATATATTTAACAGATACTTACATATGTAAGAAAACAATATCCCACATCTTATTAACTTATAAAAATAATTTCTTGACAATAAAATTCTGGATTGTTTTGGCAACGAAAATCCTGGTGATTGTGTACAAAATCATGGTACGATTTACGGACCAATTTAATAATAAATCACTTATTATTGAAATATATATATAACAAAATGCTCAGCCCCTGTTTATTTTTTGATAACATTGTTGCGCCCACCCCAACATTATAATTAGAATCAGCCCAGCAAAATCATGTATTTTGACAAAGTGCAAATGGCCTGTAATTTTTTAGGAAAAACATAAATGGGCCACATGGACGCTACATTATTTGTTCTCTCAGCCCAGCTAATGGACTGTAATTCAAAAAAAAGAGATCAAATTGACTGTAAATTCTACCCTGCAAAAAAAGACTGTAAATTTTGAAAAAATGGGTTGAATATGTGCCACATTTTTGGAGGCTGAAATGTGGGCCAATAGGTCGAAGCCAATGCAAGTCGTTGTCAACTTAGTCAACAAATGATTCTGACATCGTTAGCCGTTGGATTTACATCCAACGACCGGCATCCATCTTCAATCTCTCGTCTTCTTCCTCCAGCGCCGCCGGGACCACCTGCTCCCGCCTCCTGCTGCTAGCAGCTTTGCTTAGCACGCTTCGCTGTGAAAGTGCTACTCCACCGTTGGCCAGGCCATCCCTCCACACCTCCTGTTCTTCTCCACGACTATCGAACCACACCGCACCAGAACCAGTTAACCCTCGTACACCTCTCCGTCTGCGACTCTACTCCCGCGTCTTCCCATCTCCGTCTCGTTGCTGTCCAGGGCCTCGCCGTCGTCCACCACCTTGCATGCGCTCGGCACGGAGTGGTCAACGTGGTCAACGAACGACACCATCGGAAGTAGACTGTGCGTGGAGAGGCTAACAGCTGGGTCCACGCTGCACGCAAGGAAATGTCTCCTTATTACGCGCAAAATAATGATTCCTCCACCTGATAGCTGGGACCCACCAGAAGGGCCTCTGTATTTCACGAAAAAATGTTCCCACTACTGACAGGTCGGACCCACCAGCTATATCTTCGCATGCAAGGAAGCGCCTCCTTATTACGCACAAAAAAAGAATACCATGTGCTAGCTAGGACCCACAATAGTGGGAGGCTGACTTGTCGGCCAACTAAGTTGACGGGGATGGAGGGCTTTGTCAACTTAATCAATATGAACGATTCTAGCTCCAGTGACCGTACGATATCCATCCAACGGCCGTAGTGCTTCTTCAACCTCTGGTCTTCTTGCTCCAACCGCCCAAACCAGCGCCGGTCGTGCCTCGTGCTCCTGCCTCCCGTGGCCGGCTGCGATGCTGTGGAGGCCTCACCGCCCCCTACTACTCCCACCGTTGGCCAGGGAATCCCTCTACTCACCCACACCCCCTGTTATTCTGCGGTGACGGCAGCCTCACACCGCAGCGAACCAATGAACCCTCATACTCCTCTACGCGTGGGCATCCACTGCCGCGTCTTCCCCGGCTCCGCGTCATCCCCTTCCTAGGCCTCGTCGTCATCCACCGCCCTGGTGCTCTCAGCGCGGCGTGGTCAACGTGGTCAAGGAACGGCTTCCATCAGACGTGGACTGTACGTGGAGAGGCAGACAGTTGGGTCCACGGCCGCAGCAAGGAAGTGCCTCCTTATTACGCGGAAAATAATGATTCCTCCACCTGACAGCAGGGACCCACCGGACGGGCAACCGTATTTCACGAAAAAATGTTTCCCTCTGACTGCTAGGACCTACTAGCGACATCTTCGCACGCAAGGAAGTGCGTCCGGGTAAAAAAACGATTCGCCCCCCTGACTGCTAGGACCCACCAGCTACATCTTCGCACGCAAGGAAGTGCCTGACAGTCGGGACCCACCTGGTCGAAGCATACGTAGCATTGTCATTCTGGTCGTGAACGTGTATGTACATACTGGTCGATGTAGAGGCGTGCACGTGTCGTAGTAGAGGTGCGCACGTAGCATCACTACAAAAAAAGACACATCCGTGACATTTTGGGCCGAACGAATTTTTTTTCTGTCATACTTATGACACTTTTATGACGATAATTGTGACAAAACCCAATATCATCATAGATGTGGTGGGCTCCTACTTCTATGACAAAAAATGGGCTTTTCGTCCTGGGCGGGCCAGAGACGCAGCTGCATGACATTCTTTGGGTCGTCCATGACGGAAAAAATCATGGTAGAAGCGAGGGCGGGGAAAATATCGGGGTGTTCCCGGTTACGATGGGTGGTCGGGGCCGAGCGATGAACGGAGGTTTGCGTGTTTCTCTCGTACACGCATGCGCATGGGTGCGAGGCGTTGGGCTCTAACTGAACTCGAGCGATTGCACTGTAGGCTACGCGTTACTGAACCCGAGCAATCGATCGATGGTTGTTAACTGAACCCGATCGAGTGATTCCTTAGCTACTTCTACTAACTGAAGTCGATCGATGCTGTCTCTGGATGAACACTGAGCGTTGCTGGGGGGGTTGGATGAACAGTTCCCGGTGGGGGTGGATGAACAGGACCCCATGGTGTTGCCTCTGGATGAACAGGACCCCGATCGATCGAGCCGGTTGGGGCTGGATGAACAAGACCCCGTGGAGGGCTGGATGAACAGGACCACCCCGTGGAGGGCTGGATGAACAGGACCACCCCGTGGAGGGCTGGATGAACAGTAGCCCGTGGAGGAGTAGTTGAACAGGAGCCCATGGAGAGGGCTGGTTGAACAGTAGCCAGTGGAGTAGCGCGCGGTGGAGGTTGGATGAACAGGAGCCCGTGGATGAACAGTCGCAGGTGGAGGCTGGAGGAGGTCGACGGTGGATGAACAGTAGCCCGTGGAGGCTGGAGGGGGTCGACGGTGGAGATGAACAGTATCCCGTGGAGTCCTGTTTTGCGGTACGCCACACCCCTCCAGATGAACAGGACCCCCGTTTCGACTGTAGCGCTCCAACACAAGTCCGTTTCCTCCGTTTTGCGGTACGCCACACCCCTCCCGATGAACAGGACCTCCGTTTTTCGGTACGCCAAACCCCTCCCGATGAACAGGATCCCGTTTCGAACATGGCCGGTCGAACACAAGGCCGTTTCCTCCGTTGTGCGATACGCCACGCCTCATTTCCATCGGCTGTTCCGTCCAAGCCCTCCCGATGAACACGGATGACGCATTCCGTCCAACCCAGCCGGTTGGCTCCCCATGAACACGACGACGCAGTTTCTCCGTTCCCACCCAGCCCATGTACATGAAGCCCTGCCGTACGTATGCGTGAGTAGGCGTTCGAGACCCCACCCGTATGTATGTACGGCCGTATTTTCTTTCTTGCACACTGGTTGCTGTACGTATGTGTACATGCTACATGTGCGCCTCTACTATGACACGTGCGCGCTCTACATCGACCAGTATGTACATACACGTTCGTGACCAGAATGAACAATGCTACGTACGCTTTGACCAGGTGGGTCCCGACTGTCAGGCACTTCCTTGCGTGCGAAGATATAGCTGGTGGGTCCCAACAGTCATGGGGGCGAATCGTTTGTTTTTTTGCCCGGACGCACTTCCTTGCGTGCGAAGATGTAGCTGGTGGGTCCCAGCAGTCAGGGGGGAAACGGCTTTTTCGTCATGTGCAGGAATAATTATTTTGCATGTAATAAGGAGGCACTTCCTTGCGGCTGCCGTGGACCCAGCTGTCAGCCTCTCCACGTACAGTACTCTTCCGGTGGAAGTCGGTCGTTGACCACATTGACCACGCCGCGCCGAGAGCACCAAGGCGGTGGACGACAGTGAGGCCTAGGAAGGGGACGACGCGGAGCCGGGGAAGACGCGGCAGTGGATGCCCACGTGAGAGGAGTATGAGGGTTCACTGGTTCGCTGCCGTCGCCGCAGAATAACAGGGGGTGTGGGTGAGTAGAGGGATGGCCTGGCCAGCGTGGGAGTAGTAGGGGCGGTGAGGCCTCCGCCGCATCATAGCCGGCCACGGGAGGCAGGAGCACGTGACACGACCGACGCTGGTTGGGCGGCTGGAGCAAGAAGACCAGAGGTTGAAGAAGCACTACGGCCGTTGGATGGACATCGTACGGTCACTGGAGCTAGAATCGTTCATATTGACTAAGTTGACAAAGCCCTCCGTCCCCGTCAACTTAGTAGGCCCACAAGTCAGCCTCCCACCAAGGTGGGTCCCAACTAGCAGGGGAGTATTCATTTTTTTTCTGCGTAATAAGGAGGCACTTCCGGTGGGTCCAAGCTGACAACGGGGGGAATGTTTTTTCACGAAATACGGTGGCCCGTCCGGTGGGTCCCTGTGTCAGGTGGAGAATCATTATTTTCCGCGTAATGAGGCACTTCCTTGCTGGCCGTGGACCCAGCTGTCAGCCTCTCCACGTATAAGTACACTTCCGATGGAAGTCGTTCCTTGACCATGTTGACCACGCCGCGTTCCGTTGCATGCATGCGTCCATGGGCGTGGTGCGTCCCCACTGTCAGCCTCTCACGTATAGTCATCTTCCGATGACTCTCGGTTGTTCACCACGTTGACCACACCGTGCCGAGCGCACCAAGGCCGATGGACGACGGCGAGGCCCCAGACTGGAACGACCCGGAGATGGGGAAGACGGGGCAGTGGAGTCGCAGATGGAGAGGAGTGGGAAACTTGACTAGTTCGGGTGCGCGGCAGCACAGCCGCGGTGCCACCCACGGAGACAAGAGAGGTTGAAGAAGGAGCACGGACTGTTGGATTAACATCCAATGGTCCAGCTGCTAGAATCATTTGTTGATTAAGTTGACAAAGCCCTGTGTACACGTCCGCTTAGTAGGCCCACAAGTCAGCCACCAAATCTAACGGGTCCCAGCTGTCAACGGGAGGAATAATTTTTTTCGCATAATAAGTAGGCACTTCCTTCCGTGTGAAGATACAGCCGGTGGGTCCCAGCTGTCAGGTGGAGGAAACATTTTTTCAGCTTAATAAGGAGGAACTTTCCTTGCGTGCGACCATGGACCTCGTGGGTCCCAGCCGTCAGGCTCTCCACGTACAGTCCTCTTCCGATGACTCTCGTTTGTTGACCACGCCGCACCGAACGCAGCGAGGCGGTGGACGACGGCGAGGCCCCGGACGGGAACGACTCGGAGATGGGAAAACACGGCAGTGGAGTCACAGATTGAGAGGAGGAGAAGGGTTATAACTGGTTCTTTGTGGCGTGGGGCTGTAGTCTGTGGAGAATAACAGGAGGTGTCGAGGGGTGGAGGGATAGCCTGGCCGGCGGGGGGGTAGCGCTTCGCAGCGCTGCATGCTAAGCAGAGCCGCTAGCCGCCGGAGGCCGGACCAGGCGGTCCGGCGACGCTGGAGGAAGAAGACGAGAGATTGAAGGTGCATGCCGGCCATTGGATATAAATCCAATGGATGTGGATGACACAATCATTTGTTGACCAAGTTGACAACGCCCTGCGTAGGCTTCGACCTATTGGCCCACATGTCAGCCTGCAAAAATGTGGCATATATTTAACCCATGTTTTCTAGAATGTACAGTCCATTTGCTGGGCTGGGTGAACAAATAATTTCGTGTCAATGCGGCCCATTTGCACTTCCTTCAAATACACGAATTAGCTAGGCTTGTTATATATATAATGTTATGTTAGAAGGAGCAATTAATATCAAAAAATACGAGAGGCACGTTTTTTTATATACATAATTAACAAATTAGCAAGTTATTGCTCAAAATAAACAATGAGCGCGTTGTTATTACATTGGTCCTTAAAATCTTCGCAAGCTTTTTTACGCAATCACTAGGATTTTCCTTGCCTTGTGAGTCAAAAACAACCAGGATTTTCCTTGCCAACTTCGTTAAACATTTACTTTTATAAGTTAATAACACGTGGGATGTTTTTATAATGTATATATAAGTCTCTATAAAATATACGATAATAGTAATAATATATATATATATATAATGTGTGGTTAAAAAATACATTGGGCTGCCGATCTTTAAGAAAAAGCCCATAGGCAGGTATTGACCTCAAAAAATAAGTTGAAACCACTGTCACCGTATGTCGTGGGCTACACATGTTAAAATACAAAACCTAGACCTAGATGATACTTGTTCGCCCTCTGGAAAAAAATGATACCAGATCCCCGAGCGAACTGGATTAAAGAGGGGGCCGGCGGCACGACTGAAGAAGCACATCAGGAGCGATTTTTTTGTTCAGTGGATGGCTCTCGATGGCGTTTTTTACTTGCCTCTGCACCATACAACTTCTATTTTTAGCCTCCCAGTCCGTGGTGGACCAGCAGCCCATTTGCTAGGCGAGACAACCTACAGAAACCAGCACTCGATTTTTCATCAAGCCCCAAAAACAACGCAGTACTATGTTTGTTTTGAGGCCGAAAACATTACGGTAGGGGTTGAGCGAGGGAGGGGGCAAGATAGAGCAAAAAGATTAAAAAGAGCTGATGCGCCATTGCTACCCTAACAAAGCAGGTGCAATTCTTCTCGGGAAGAAGGTGTGCCGTTGACACCTACACGTCACATACCCCACAATAGGCATACTAACAAGTTCACACACAAGTACAACAGAAAAGGTAAATATTCGTATCAAACTCAGGTTCACAGGACACATTCATATTCATAGCCAACATTCACTATCAACAACTCAAAAGATTCATATATATACACAAGTTTAGCATGTCTATGGATCCAAATGATTGATAGATCACACAACAATATTCATAGATAATTCACAAAAAGATTCAGATATACACATGTTCAGTATGTTTATGCATCCAAATGATTGAGATCACAACCAATATGATCCATGGACGAACTTTAATTACCTAGGGTACAGACTGGTAATTGGTGTTCAGTCGGAGGTACTTCTTGCTAAAATTAATGCTTGTACGAGTAAACTTTCGAGTACATAAGAGGCAGCACAGACAATCTGGACTTTGCTTGTAGGTCTATCCTCAAATAGTGGCCTCGTGCTGAGGGAGGTTTGAGCAACTTGGCCACTACTTTCATCCAACTAGTTTACTAGCTCATCTTGGTCCTGTAGCTCGCCAAAATTCTACATTGCAGACTAGTAAATGGTGTTCAGTCAGAGGTACTTCTTACTAAAATTCATGCGTGTACGAGTAAACTTTCGAGTACATAAGAGGCAGCACAGACAATCTGAACTTTGCTTGTAGGTTTATCCTCAAATAGTGGCCTTGTGCCGAGGGAGGTTTGAGCAACTTGGCCACTACTTTCATCCAACTAGTTTACTAGCTCATCTTGGTCCTGTAGCTCGCCAAAATTCTACATTGCAGACGAGAAAGGAGGCGGGTGAGAAAATGAACCACCCAAATTTTTTGTGCAGTTCAACTGAAATGGAGCATCCCTGGTGTGCAGACTGATTAAGTGCTAGATGAATATACGCGTCAACCAACTTGTCTGGAATCTTTAGACTCCAGGCCATATAGTTCGCTACCATATCTGCCGATAACCAAAAGGCACAAGTTGGGACCAAAGACTGGACTGCGTTTTTCTAGGCTATGCGCCAAGCAATATTTTTGGCGTTCACTCTCCTAATACTTGGAGTTTGACAACTGGTTGACGTCGGTTGATACTTGAATGAATATAGGCACTTCTTCTTGTCAACATCGATGCTTGCCTGGGTGAACTTTGGAGTACATAGCAGCAGCATAAGGCCCTGTCCATGTGATCTTTTTGTGCAATTGTACTGAAATCACCCAATGTAATGATTTTCCTGCGAGTTCAGGCTCCAAGTTACTCCTTTATGAAATCGGCAAACAGTAGCACAATAACAAATTACCAATACATATGACAAGCACAATAATCAGGATAAAGACCAGTACCAACCTGTGTGAGGTAGCATATCAATTACTATTTCCTTTGACTGGAAGCCGAGATAAGCCAAGCAACTGACAGCAAAGGAAGAATGCAAGCCCAGATTAGTGACTGACAGGAAAGGACGGAAGTTGTCGAGGCAATGAAACACCCAAAGTTTTTGTGCAGTTCCACCAAAATCGAGTATCCCTGTTGGCACATATATTGAGAGAGTGAGATTACTGTAATAGTGGGACTAGTTGATGAAACATACACTAACAAATAGAAGCACCCTCATTATCTTAATGGGTAAAGTTAGCAACATAGTAGTCTTGCTTAAAGAGAGGTATTTGTTTATTTAATCAGTGCCAATTAGCTCAACACTCAAAGCATTGCCATGTATCATAGGTTACAAAACTTTAACGTGCAAAGATAATGGAGTTTCTCATGACAGTAGCACGATACAAATAGAGATGAAATCAAACTAATATGGATGAAGGCCTTAGGCCGGTACAAACCTGAGGAAAAAAGCTTATTCATGTAGTCCCATAAGAGATGATAAAGCACTCACTGGAATCACTCAATAGTGTATATTTTTGTGCACTTCAAATGTATGGTTTAAATCACTCTTGTTTACTAGTGCTGAGATTATATCGAAAGATTACCAAGAACTTCTAGCAAAGTTAAAGCACTGGGCTGGGATACAGTTCATTGTATTGTCTTGTGTAGTTCCACTAAAATGTATGATTGGCACAACATGATCCCTGTTTGCACAAGATCGTCTCACATGTAAGGTAGACGTTCCCGGAGCCCTTGAATGGCCTCGACTGAGGCCTCTGGCTTCAGCAAGATCATCTTGGCAGTGTTTATTCTTCTTCCTCCTCTTCATCCTCTGTTTCTCTTTCTCCTCACCAATTGGTGAAACCAAGTACATGATTGGCCTTCTATTTCTGAATTGGTTTTGTTAGTGAGGGAGTACAGGTGTAATAGTAAACAATAGCATT
Organism: Triticum urartu; assembly: GCF_003073215.2. Lineage (NCBI taxonomy): Eukaryota > Viridiplantae > Streptophyta > Magnoliopsida > Poales > Poaceae > Triticum > Triticum urartu. The sequence continues at coordinate 379,652,456 of NC_053026.1, read as the reverse complement.
ATTTTCTCATGGAGTCGCAAAATAGAGATGAACACATACATTAAAAATCATTCTTACCTAAAGGAAGGTTATGGCGTCAATATGGATGATGAGGATTGGAACACATATCTCCCTTTGTGCAGTTCCACCGAAATGAATCAACTATTCCATTCTGACATTCCAGTTAAACAGCACCAAAGTCACTTCTTTTAAGAAGTGTTTTGTGCAGTGCACCAAAAGGTCGCAATAGCAACCTGGTGAAATGGATATCCCTGTTTGCACAAAAAGCTACAATGGAAACAGTCAAAGTCTCAAACAATTACAAGCAAAAACATTTGGCTAAACTTTTCATGGCTTATAACAGTGGCATGGCTTCATTTTACCAGGGGCATTAGATTAAGAACAGCTAAATATTTGGTATAAGGTCATGGGACAGTGGGTGCGCTGATAACCCACAAGTATAGGGGATCACAATAGTTTTCGAGGGTAGAGTATTCAACCCAAATTTATTGATTCGACACAAGGGGAGCCAAAGAATATTCTCATGTATTAGCAGCCGAGTTGTCAATTCAACCACACCTGGATAACTTAATATCTGCAGCAAAGTGTTTAGTAGCAAAGTAATATGATAGAAGTGGTAACGGTGGCAAAAGGTAATGATAGCAAAAGTAATATTTTTGGGTTTTGTAGTGATTGTAACAGTAGCAACGAAAAAGTAAATAAGCGAAGAATAATATATGAGAAGCTCATAGGCATTGGATCGGTGATGGAGAATTATGCCGGATGCAATCGATCATGTAACAGTCATAACCTAGGGCGACACAGAACTAGCTCCAGTTCATCAATGTAATGTAGGCATGTATTCCGAATATATTAATACGTGCTTATGGAAAAGAACTTGCATGACATCTTTTGTCCTACCCTCCCGTGGCAGCGGGGTCCTATTGGAAACTAAGGGATATTAAGGCCTCCTTTTAATAGAGTACCAGACCAAAGCATTAACACATAGTGAATACATGAACTCCTCAAACTATGGTCATCACCGGTAAGTATCCCGATTATTGTCACTTCAGGGTTAACGGATCATAACACATAATAGGTGACTATAGACTTGCAAGATAGGATCAAGAACTCTCATATATTGATGAAAACATAATAGGTTCAGATCTAAAATCATGGCACTCGGGCCCTAGTGACAAGCATTAAGCATAGCAAAGTCATAGCAACATCAATCTCAGAACATAGTGGATACTAGGGATCAAACCCTAACAAAACTAACTCGATTACATGATAAATCTCATCCAACCCATCACCGTCCAGTAAGTCTACAATGAAATTACTCACACATGGCGGTGAGCATCATGAAATTGGTGATGGAGGACGATTGATGATGACGATGGCGACGGATTCCCCTCTTCGGAGCCCCAAACGGACTCCAGATCAGCCCTCCCGAGAGAGTTTAGGGCTTGGCGGTGGCTCTGTATCGTAAAACGCGATGAATCCTTCTCCGTGATTTTTTTTCTCCCCGAAATTGAATATATGGAGTCAAGGTTGACGTCGGTGGAGCGTCAGGGGGCCCATGAGGCAGGGGGCGCGCCCAGTGGGGTAGGGCGCGCCCCCCACAGTTGGTGGGCCCCCTGACGTGGATCTTTCTTCTAGTATTTTTTATATATTCCAAAATAATTCTTCGTTGATTTTTAGGTCATTCCGAGAACTTTTATTTGTGCACAAAAATAACACCATGGCAATTCTGCTGAAAACAACATCAATCCGGGTTAGTTCCATTCAAACCATGCAAGTTAGAGTCCAAAACAAGGTCAAAAGTGTTTGGAAAAGTAGATACGACGGAGACATATCAACTCCCCCAAGCTTAAACCTTTGCTTGTCCTCAAGCAATTCAGTTGATAAACTGAAAGTGATAAAGAAAAACTTTTAGAAACTTTGTTTTCTCTTGTTGTTGTAAATATGTAAAGCTAGCATTCAGGTTTTCAGCGAAGATTATGAACTAACCATATTCACAATAACATTTAGGTCTCATATTTACTCATAGCAATCACATAATCAACTAGCGATCAATCATAATAAATCTCGGATGACAACACTTTCTAAAAACAATCATGATATGATATGACAAGATGGTATCTCGCTAGCCCTTTCTGAGACCGCAAAACATAAATGCAGAGCACCTTTAAAGATCAAGGACTGACTAGACATTGTAATTCATGGTAAAAGAGATCCGGTCAAGTCATACTCAATGTAAACTAATAGTAATGGATGCAAATGACAGAGGTGCTCTCCAACTGGTGCTTTTTAATAAGAGGATGATGACTCAACATAAAAGTAAATAGATATGCCCTTCGCAGAGGGAAGCAGGGATTTGTAGAGGTGCCAGAGCTCGGTTTTGAAATAGATATGAATAATATTTTGAGCGGTATACTTTCATTGGCAACATAACAACCGAGAGATCTCGATATCTTCCATGCTACACACATTATAGGCGGTTCCCAAATAGAATGGTAAAGTTTATACTCCCCCTCCACCAACAAGCATCAATCCATGGCTTGCTCGAAACAACGAGTGCCTCCAACTAACAAGAGTCCCGGGGGAGTTTTGTTTGCAGTTATTTTGATTTGATTTGCATAAAGCATGGGACTGGGCATCCCGGTGACCAGCCATTTTCTCGTGAGTGAGGAGCGGAGTCCACTCCTCTTGAGAATAACCCGCCTAGCATGGAAGATACAGACAGCCCTAGTTGATACATGAGCTATTCGAGCATACAAAACAGAATGTTTATTTGAAGGTTTAGAGTTTGGCACATACAAATTTACTTGGAACGGCAGGTAGATACTGTATATAGGTAGGTATGGTGGACTCATATGGAATAACTTTGGGGTTTATGGAATTGGATGCCCAAGCAGTATTCCCGCTTAGTACAAGTGAAGGCTAGAAAAAGGCTGGGAAGCGACCAGCTAGAGAGTGACAACAGTCATGAACATGCATTAAAATTAATCAACACCGAATGCAAGCATGAGTAGGATATAATGCACCATGAACATAAATATCGTAGAGGCTATGTTGATTTTGTTTCAACTACATGCGTGAACATGTGCCAAGTCAAGCCACTCGAATCGTTCAAAAGAGGATACCACCCTATCATACCACATCACAACCATTTTAATAGCATGTTGGCACGCAAGGTAAACCATTATAAGATCCTAGCTAATTAAGCATGGCATAAGCAACTACAATCTCTAATTGTCATTGCAAACATGTTTCTTTCATAATAGGCTGAATCAAGAAGATGAACTAATCATATTTACAAAAACAAGAGAGGTTGAGTTCATACCAGCTTTTCTCATCTCAATAAGTTCATCATATAATCATCATTATTGCCTTTCACTTGCACGACCGAATAGCATGGATAATAATAATAGTGCACGTGCATTGGACTAAGCTGGAATTTGCAAGCATTCAATTCAAGAGAGAATACAAGGTAATATGGGCTCTTTGTTAGATCAACAACAATGCAAATAAGAGCCACTCAATATTTTAATCATGGTCTTCTCCTCTCGACCCCAAAGAACAAGAAATAAAACTATTTACACGGGAAAGCTCCCAACAAGCAAAAGAAGAACGAGAAATCTTTTTGGGTTTTCTTTTTAATTACTACTACTACAACATGAAAAGTAAACTAGCTAAAAATCTACAACTAATTTTTTGTTTTTTCTTAATGTTTCTCAAACACACAAGAAGAAAGCATAAAAAGGAAAATAAACTAGCATGGATATTACAATGAAAAAGTATGAGCACCGACAACTAGCATGAGTGTGTGAACAGGAATGTAATGTCGGTGAGAGATACGTACTCCCCCAAGCTTAAGCTTTTGGCCTAAGTTGGTCTATGGCCACGGCTGGCCTGGCGGATATCCAAAGTTGTAACTGGGGTCGTACTGAGATGCAGCGGCAATTGCCTGATGAGTTGTAGCTTGGAGGCGAGCTGTCTCCGCCCTCCTCTCATACTCGGTCGCCTCCTCCCTAGTTATAACATATCTCCCCTTTGCCTGAAAGTCAAATAAAGTAGGAGCAGGGAGAGCAACATGATAGGTGCGTCATCTGTCAAAGATTAGTCGATACTGGAGGAACTGATCGTTCCTCTCAACAAACTGATGACGAACCATAGCATAATAATCTAGATAAGAAGGAGGCAACTCAATATCATCTCCACGTATGGGTATGTCAAGAAAGTTAGCTATACGAGTTGCATAAATTCCACCAAAGAAATCTCCATGAATACGACTATTATGCAACCTACGTGCAACAATAGCCCCCAAGTTGTATTGTTTATCTCCTAAAACAGCGCTCCTGAAAACACTAAGATCAGGTACACACATGTGACATGCTTCATCTTTATCATTTATGCATCTACCTATGAAGAGAGCAAAATAATGTATAGCAGGAAAATGAATGCTACCTATGGTGGCTTGTGTTACATCTCTAGATTCCCCCACTGTAATACTAGCAAGAAAATCTCTAAATTCAGATTTGCGAGGTTCACTAACATTACCCCACTGCAGGAGTTTACAAGTAGTGTTAAAATCTTCTAAGTCCATGGTATAAGATTTATCATAAAGGTCAAATAGGACAGTTTGAGAATTGCGTGATGATGAAAATTTAAACCTTCTCACAAATGAATCAGTTAAATAGAGGTATTGACGACACTTATCTGCCTCGAAGCTCTCCATATCAGCATTACGCACATATGCATCAAATTCCTCTTTAATTCCCGCTCGGATCATGAAATCCTCTGACGGCCATTCACAAGGCCGCACTTGAGCGTCTCTTGATGGTTACTTGTCCGCATCACGTATTGCGGGCCTGGGTCCTTGCTTCCTTGAAGAACCACCATGGTACATTTTCCTAAACATATTTCTTTCTCTGAAAAATTTCTGAAATTTTTAGTAACTTCAAAATAAAAGTGAACCAAACTCAACAATATTGATAGCAACTACTCCTACAAGTGCCTAGAGACTATATCATGCATTAGAACTACTTTTGACCATATAAATATGACATGCAAGCTCAAGAACGGGGTCACCTAAGCAGCAAAAATTTGCAATGAATAAAGCACTAGAACAAAAACTAATTGGACCATTGGAGGAGTCACATACCAAAGAACAATCCCCCAAAGCAGTTTTGTGAATGGAGCTTTGAGCAAGGAGATCGAAAATGGAAGCAAGATGAGCTTGGACTCGGGTTTGAGCTGGCTAGTGATTTTTTTGGGAGGAAGGAGTGTGTGGTAGCTGGAATAAGTGGAGGGGAGCCACGTGGGGTCCACGAGGCAGGATGGCGCGCCCAGGGTGGGCGCGCCTGGACCCTCGTGGCCAGGTGCTTGCTCCCCCTGCTGTGTTCTCAGTGCCAGATATTCTCAAATATTCTAGAAAAAATCATATTTAATTTTCAGGGCATTTGGAGAACTTTTATTTTTGGGTATTTTTTATTGCATGGATAATTCAGAAAACAGACAGAAAAATACTATTTTTGCTTTATTTAATATAATAACAGAAAATAAAAAGAGGGTACAAAAGGTTGTGCCTTCTAAATTCATCCATCTCATGCTCATCAAAAGGAATCCACTAACAAGGTTGATCAAGTCTTGTTAACAAACTCATTCCGAATTGCATAAAACCAGAGAATTTTCGAATAACACTAGGTTACCTCAACGGGGATATGCATGTCCCCAACAATAAGAATATCATATTTCTTCTTGACAGTAGGAAGAGGAAATTCAAAACCTCCAATAGTAATTGTTGAAATTTTTCCAATAGAATTGATACTGTGGACTTGAGGTTGTTTCCTCGGAAAGTGTACCGTATACTCATTACCATTAACATGAAAAGTGACATTGCCTTTGGTGCAATCAATAACAGCCCCTGCAGTATTCAAAAAGGGTCTTGCAAGAATAATAGACATACTATCGTCCTCGGGAATATCAAGAATAACAAAGTCCGTTAAAATAGTAACGTTTGCAACTGCAACAGGCACATCCTCACAAATACCGACAGGTATAGCAGTTGATTTATCAGCCATTTGCAAATATATTTCAGTGGGTGTCAACTTATTCAAGTCAAGTCTACGATATAAAGAAAGAGGCATAACACTAACACCGGCTCCAAGATCACACAAAGCAGTTTTAATATAATTTCTTTTAATAGAGCATGGTATAGTTGGTACTCCTGAATCTCCAAGTTTCTTTGGTATTCCACCCTTAAAAGTATAATTATCAAGCAGGGTGGAAATTTCAGCTTCCGGTATCTTTATTTTATTAGTAACAATTTCTTTCATATATTTAGCATAAGGATTCGTTTTAAGCATATCGGTCAAACGCATACGCAAAAAGATAGGTCTAATCATTTCAGCAAAGCGCTCAAAATCATCATCATCCTTTTTATTGGATGGTTTAGGAGGAAAAGGCATGGGTTTCTGAACCCATGGTTCTCTTTCTTTACCGTGCTTCCTAGCAAGAAAGTCTCTCTTATCATAACGTTGATTCTTTGATTGTGGGTTATCAAGATCAACAGCAGGTTCAATTTCTACATCATTATTATTGCTAGGTTAAGCATCAACATGAATATCATCATTAACATTATCACTAGATTCATGTTCATTACCAGATTGTCTTTCAGCATCAGAGATGGAAATATCATTAGGATTCTCAGGTTTGTCTACAACAGGTTCACTAGAAGCATGCAAAGTCCTATTATTTTTCTTTTTCTTCCTCTTAGAAGGACTAGGTGCATCTATATTAGTTCTCTGAGAATCTTGCTCAATTCTCTTAGGATGGCCCTCGGGATACAAAGGTTCCTGAGTAACTTTACCACCTCTAGTTGCAACTCTAACAGCAAAGTCATTATTTTTACTATTCAATTCATTGAGCAAATCATTCTGAGCTTTAAGTACTTGTTCTACTTGAGTGGTAGCCATAGAAGCATGTTTACTAATGAGTTTAAGTTCACCTTTAACTCTAGACATATAATCACTCAAGTGTTCAATCATATAAGCATTATGTTTCAATTGTCTACCAACGTAAGCATTAAAATCTTCTTGCTTAACCATAAAGTTATCAAATTCATCCAAACATTGGCTAGCAAACTTAGCAGGAGGGATTTCAGCTTTATCATATCTATAGAGAGAATTTACCTTTACTACCTGTGTTGGGTTATCGAGACCGTGTGTTTCTTTAATAGGTGATGAATTAAGACCATGTATTTCTTCAACAAGAGGTAAATTCTTAACATCTTCAGCTTTAATACCTTTTTCTTTCATAGATTTCTTTGCCTCTTGCATATCTTCAGGACTGAGAAATAGAATACCCCTTTTCTTCGAAGTTGGCTTAGGAGTTGGTTCAGGAAGTGTCCAATTATTTTCATTAGTCAACATATTATTCAATAGAATTTCAGCTTGATCAACTGTTCTTTCCCTGAAAACACAACTAGCACAACTATCCAGGTAATCTCTGGAAGCATCGGTTAGTCCATTATAAAAGATATAAAGTATTTCATTTTTCTTGAGAGGATGATCAGGCAAAGCATTAAGTAATTGGAGAAGCCTCACCCAAGCTTGTGGGAGACTCTCTTCTTCAATTTGCACAAAATTATATATTTCCCTTAAAGCAGCTTGTTTCTTATGAGCGGGGAAATATTTAGCAGAGAAGTAGTAAATCATATCCTAGGGACTACGCACACAACCAGGATCAAGAGAATTAAACCATATCTTGGCATCACCCTTTAATGAGAATGGAAACAATTTAAGGATATAACAGTAGCGAGTTTTCTCATCATTAGTGAACAGGGTAGCTATATCATTTAATTTAGTAAGATGTGCCACAACAGTTTCAGATTTATAGCCATAAAAAGGATCAGATTCAACCAAAGTAATTAACTCAGGATCAACAGAGAAATCATAATCCTTATCAGTAATAAAGATAGGTGAAGTAGCATAAGCGGGATCATATTTCATTCTAGTATTCAGAGATTTTTTTTAAGCTTAGCTAATAATTTCTTAAGATCACTTCTATCATTGCAAGCAAGAAAGTCTCTAGCAGTTTCTTCATCCATAACATAACCCTTAGGAACATCAGGCAATTCATATCTAGGGGGAGAATCTTCATCATCACTTTCATCAATATTATCAGTTTCAATAATTCCATTCTCTCTAGCCCTAGCAAGTTGTTCATCAAGAAATTCACCAAGTGGCACAGTAGTATCAAGCATATAAGTAGTTTCATCATAAGTATCATGCAAAGCAGAAGTGGCATCATCAATATGCGACATATCAGAATGAATAGCAGGTGTAGGTGTCGCAAGTTTACTCAAAACAGAAGGTGAATCAAGTGCAGAGCTAGATGGCAGTTCCTTACCTTCCCTCGTAGTTGAGGGAAAAATCTTGGTTCTTTGATCTTTCAAGTTCTTCATAGTGACCAGCAGATATAAATCCCAAGTGACTCAAAGAATGGAGCTATGCTCCCCGGCCACGGCGCCAGAAAATGTTCTTGATAACCCACAAGTATAGGGGATCACAACAGTTTTCGAGGGTAGAGTATTCAACCCAAATTTATTGATTCGACACAAGGGGAGCCAAAGAATATTCTCAAGTATTAGCAGCTGCGTTGTCAATTCAACCACACCTAGATAACTTAATATCCGCAGCAAAGTGTTTAGTAGCAAAGTAATATGATAGTAGTGGTAACGGTGGCAAAAGGTAATGATAGCAAAAGTAATATTTTTGGGTTTTGTAGTGATTGTAACAGTAGCAACGAAAAAGTAAATAAGCAAAGAACAATATATGAGAAGCTCGTAGGCATTGGATCGGTGATGGAGAATTATGCTGGATGCAATCGACCATGTAACAGTCATAACCTAGGGCGACATAGAACTAGCTCCAGTTCATCAATGTAATGTAGGCATGTATTCCGAATATAGTCATACGTGCTTATGGAAAAGAACTTGCATGACATCTTTTGTCCTACCCCCCGTGGCAGCGGGGTCCTATTGGAAACTAAGGGATATTAAGGCCTCCTTTTAATAGAGTACCGGACCAAAGCATTAACACATAGTGAATACATGAACTCCTCAAACTATGGTCATCACCGGTAAGTATCGACCATGTCTTCCACCGTATAGAGAAGTCTTTGAGTTGGATCCCATACCGGTGTTTGTTACAACGTATTCCTAAGTTAAAGGGATATATTATCAGTGTGATACATAAATCGCTTATGCGTAGAGTACAGATTCATTAAGAATCTCCGCATATATTCATTCCATTATTGCTGGATATCAATGGAGTCGATCACATTAATGTAGTTAAATGTGACTAGTGGGAATTTTCTATCCTCACTGATCTAATAAACATGCGACCATGCGTCGACTCTTGTAGGTCTTCGATGATGGGCGTAGTGCACCTTTCACTGCACACTAGTAGCCAAATCAACACAGCACTGCTATGGTGGAGAGCTGCCCTTCAATCTCCCCTTAGGTATCATTCCATTAGTCTCAGTCAGAGATCTAACAATGTAGGTATGACGGGCATAATATCGAGCTGAGCGGCAACTATCGCCGATACTGTCAGTCGAGACTCCACACTATATGATTTGAGACTATTCTATCCATCTCATCTAGATACGCTACTAATTCAACTCCTGCAGATTCCAATTTGGGACATACTTTGGCCGTCACTCAGCTCCTAAACTCGCGGCTTTACCTGTACATATGAGATTAGCTTAACTCAGCATCTACACGTCCTGGGTTTATGTTACGCATGCTAAGTTGGAGTTTGTATTAAGCCGTACTGATCCATATCCGTCGACATTATATCTGTGTGATTACAGTTGAGGAAGAGTTGTCCATGAACTAGACCCGTATCACATCAGTCCACCGATTATCTTTAGACTTGCTCCACGCACCTGAGTGCACTTCTCACTCGTTTCTGTACGTTACGCCCCATCCACATAGACTCAGCACTCCCTCCAGTAGCTCCTGACACACCTCTCGTCTGTGACGTATTGAGTCGCTATATATAGGATTGCATATTAAAGGCTCTATGGCGGTAGAGAGCGACTCCGTCTACATATAGTATAAACTTAGTGCCCGTGTTATTGCGAAAGTGTATATACGACAATGTGTGAGTTGGACTCGCTTCTTGCCTGATTTGTTGACTCTTCCATAGGGTAGGATAATGAGGATACAAATTAGTGTTGGCATGTCGTGCATCAGCGGAGGTTTGAATGCAATGCTATTAGTGATGTGTGAAATCATGTTTCTGGTGTGTGTGATGGGTAGTATAGTGCTGTCGAGCATTGACCGCTGTTATTTTGGAAAACATAGTGGATATTTGCATAACTGACGCTCATCGAGAGAAAGTGTGTCATGTTAGGGGAGAGTATGGAACTCAGGCAAATGCGTGCTTAAGTTCGGACAATTTTTGGATAATAGACTTATGAGATAAAGTGAACAGTAATTTGTGAGAATCTATTCGACTGTTCTGATGTGATATGCGACTTATGCACTCCAGATCACTACTATAGTTATAATTCTGAGTATCTGAGAGGTGCAGGTGAACGATCTCGAGAAATAGCCTTTCTCCTCACAAGAGCATAAATTGATAGTCTTATAATCTTTCCCGAGTACTCCAAGTTACGGACGTCTGATCCGGCTATCAGCACGAGAACAACAATTTTTGCAATTAAGGCCCTGATGCAAGATAAGAAGAACGAGAAATGATCTATGTTGTCGCCAGATCGGATACAATCGAAGTGGAATCACTATTTGCATGCACATCGATATCGGTAGAAGCAGCGTTAATAGATATGAATAGCTATCCACGAGCTTCAATAATTCATAAAGTATATGTATCATTAATTCTCTCTAATAATAACTATTTATACAAGAGCTAGCGCTGAATGTAGGAACATTAGTTGAGAGTGACTGCTGACGAAACGTCTTGCTATGGTCAATGTTTGATCAGGGTATGGAGGACGACTACGACATTAAGCGACTCAAAAGCACCCAATGTGTCGGTGGATACATCGGCACGATCTGAGAGCATAGAAGAACGAATGGAACGAATGCGTACATGATAGTTGTATCCTAGCTAGGTGACCCCGGCTATTAAATCCAGAACTATCTGGATATGATCAAGGGAGAGTGCTAACAAACTCAAAGAGGGCGGGCTGCACCTACGAAAGAACCCACACATCAACAAGCCAGGGCACGATCCGAGCATCCCCCCATACTCGAAATAACAGTCAACCTTATTATTCCTCTAGTATTCAACAACTCTAACTGGAAAGATCAGAGACCCAGAAAGGCCATTAGTACACACGCTGAACAGCACTGCTATCTCTCAACGAAGTAGACATACTAAAGCCCGCAACTCACTGCGACGATGCATAGACGTCAGCCTCTCGCGAAGCAAAGCCGATCCCCAACCTGGCAGCAACCAAATTAAACTACATCCAGATCGAACTTTAAGGCACAACACACTCATCAGCCAAGAAAGATACAAAGCCAAACATATAAAAATGCAAATATCCAAGGTTCTTCGTATCCCCCAAGTTACGACTCCGCAAATCAAGCCCAACCTTACCTACACACGTTTTGATGCTGTCTCATCAGTCACTCCACGCAAACCCACTGATAAGGGCGCGAATTGTTCACACCAAACATATGCATACACGCCGAGCGGATCTACCATCAGGCGGCCGACCCCTACTCTGACGCGTTGCCGCGTGTAACACTAGTAGAGAAGCTGTGAGGCCACCATAGCCAGACAGAGAGCGCAAACGTCATGCAAAACATGCTACGCACCTCGCCTGACTTCTAAACGCAACTATTTAGAGCTATGAGATCGTAAGAATCTAAAAAGGAACTACCAAAGACAAATGAGAGATTAGAGAAGCCTCAAAACATCATATGATGGCAACACATCATTGGATATATATGCTCGATGGGCAATAAGAGCGCACCACTAATGCTTCAAGTTAAGGGTATTATGGTCGGGTGAATGAACGTGCTTCGCAAAAGAAGCGAGAGGAGAGAGAGAGGACCGCAAGAGTCAAAAGAGCTGAGGATAGTGATTATGATGGTGATGTGATAAAGCCGATCACCGCGGCGATGATTTCCCTCCCGATGGCACTCCGGTGCTGCACAAAGAGAGAAGAGCAGAGAGGGTGTCGTACCCCTGTGCTTCGCTCCAATCCTAATGGGAGGCACCATCCCCCCTGCTTGCGGCGATAGAGGCGAGAGGATCGCGCCTACTCCAAACACCCTGGTGTCTCGTTGGCCTCTCTCGACTTCAAGCCTTAGGACTGGCCCACTCCTCCGGCCTGGATCACGATATACCGGATGCCCTCCACTCACGCGTGATGATGTCCCCCTCCCGGCGAAGGTAACGACACTCAGATTGATGCTCAGTGAGATTTAAAGGGTTAAGTTAAGCGTTCCCTAGATTGTGTTATTATTCGAGACCCGGACTACAGGGGCTTAACAAAATTCCCATCTGCCCATAACCGCGGGCACGGCTTTGAAAGTTCAACATCCCTTGCAGGGGAGTTCTGGCCCACTCTAGCCCAGACAAAGCTCTCACGGCAGAACTCCTGTCAATGATCATAAGAGTCTAGAATTCTAGCCTTCTCCCAAGAAGGTTTCTAGCGTTATTTTCATAGATCACCTCGATTCTGGCGATCCTCGATCCTCGGGTTTCTCACGTTCAGGACGTTGCCCCGGAGGAAGTACCCACTCTCGACAACAGGTTCAAACAGAGAACGACACACCCCAACAACCCGAGCCCCTGCGCGGGGGAGCCCCCACCTCGTGGACGCCCCGGGACTCTCTGATGCCTAGTAGCTCTTTTACCTGACCCAAATCCCGAGCTGTAAGAGCTGCGACTAACTTATTCTTTCTTGGTCTTATCTACATGAAACAACACTATTGTTCCGAATAAATTGGGTGCTTCACGGGGTGCATATTGAACTCGCGGTATTGAGTTAATTGGCCCTGTTCCCCAGTGAGTTAGGAACACTCTGAATACACAGACCACCGGACAAGCTAAGCAACAGGATAACTGACTCAGACACCTACGAGGCACCAGCACTGTACCCGGGGAATTAGAGGTAATTGATACCGAGTCACCTAAAGAAAGCTACCCTCATAAACGGGACATCTCACGCCATATAAGATGGCCGGATAATAAACAACCATACAAGGTTGGAGGAATAAATCATGAGGAGCTAGGTGGCAAAGAAGGTAGGACTTTCAAAAAATACCTAAGTAGATAGTTGTTGGGGCATTGACTGGAAAGCTTTAATCAAGATGCGAACTGAAGCTCCCAAGAGAGTGCTTAATTTCCAATTAGTCTCACCGCCCTATACTCGCGCGTCGTCAAGTACTCATCGCACAAAGCTTAATCGCAGTAGGAGTCAACACATTTAAAATTGACAGTGGACCTACTTCTAAATGAAGTGTATGCCAATGTCTCATAAGCACAATCTGTGAGACCACTCTGATATGTCACTAGCAAACCGATGGAGATTTTCGGCTACTGTAATCCACGCATTTGTTGATGTCTCCCCACACTCTACCTTATTTGAGTGTTCGCTAGAGTATCGCAGTAAGTATTTGGAGGGCGTGCTAGTGGAGTCAGTTTGACAGAGAACTATGTCTCAATTTGTACTTGTTTCATAAGAATAATTCTTACTTTATCTGCTAGTGCCTCATTATGAATGATGTTAAAAGTGCGCTCGTAGATCAACACTCTCTTCTTGAGGTAATAAAGGGGCGAAAGACATAATGGTTAATCGAAGACAAATCTAGCCCCTAAGGTTATCTAAACAATTGTACATGTCATCTTATTTTCAGGAAGGGTCTATGTCAGAGCTTTGATTTAGCAAACTCCACATACTCAACTATCATTTAATCTTTCACAATTGCTAACACTTATGTGATATTTATGGGTTCAAAGTTTTAATCAGACACAGAGAAAGATAGGGGCTTGTAGATTCGCCTCCCAACCTTTTACCTCAAGGGTAATGTCAACAATAATAGTTCATGATAACTTACATCCAATTGGATATATATATATATATCAGGATCTTTCCAACACAATGTGCTTGCCAAAGGATAAAATGTAAAAAGGAAATGTGAAGATCACCATGACTCTTGCATAAGGGTAGAAGATAAAAGTAAAAGATAGGCCCTTCACAGAGGGAAGCAGAGGTTGTCATGCGATTTTATGATTGGATGCACAAAATCTTAATGCAAAAGAATATTATATTGCCACTTGTGATATGGACCTTTATTATGTAGTCCGTCGCTTTTATTTCTTCCACATCACAAGATCATATAAAGCTTATTTTCTCCACATTAATAGATCATACATATTTAGAAGGCAATTTTTATTGCATGCACCGATGACAACTTACTTGAAGGATCTTACTCAATCCATAGGTAGGTATGGTGGACTCTCATGGCAAAACTGGTTTAAGGAATGTTGGAAGCACAAGTAGTATCTCTACTTGGTGCAAAGAATTTGGCTAGCATGAGGGGGAAAAGCAAGCTCAACATGTTGGATGATCCAAGACAATATACTTTATTTCGGATATAAGAAAACATAACCCATTACGTTGTCTTCCTTGTCCGACATCAACCTTTTAGCATGTCATATTTTAATGAGTGCTCACAATTACAAAAGATGTCCAAGATAGTATATTTATATGTGAAATCTCTCTTCCTTCAATATTCTTTCATGAATTGTTCAAGTGACCAATTCTACATTTGCTAACTTTCAAATTTACACCGGCATCTGTCTAAGGACACTGATGGATGCCATCTAATGCTGCCCGCATACCTTTTGACAACTATATGAACTAACCGGACGAAATTCGTGCAAACAAAGCAAATTTCAATTAACCGGATGAAATTCATTACATTTCGAAAACTTTTCCTATAAACTAGATGAAATTCATTACATATTTCGCACAAACCATACTAAAACCTACTGTAAACCTAATCTAAACGATCACCGGTGCGTGGCCACCATGTCCGGCCATGAACTTGAGAAAGCCGGCTATTGCCTTTGCCTCCTCCTCATCCGCCTCGATAACCACCTCCTCTGGAGCACAAGGTTCTGAAGATTTCCACCTCCATGTCACCGGCAAGCGGCTAACCGGACGCCGATGTTTATCCTACCAAGCTTGGCGTCGACTAAGTGGAGGAGTCGTGGCCTTCCTAGGAACAGAGCGGCGGCGACCTACCGTGTACTACTCTTCCTCGCTGCCGGCTGTGCCCGCACACGCGCTGGCTTCGTGGTCGTGGCGGCGGAGGGCGGGGGGGGGGGCCGGCGATCTCCTTCATCTGCTCCTGCGACAATACGTCCAAGAGAGCTTTGTAGCATGCCCGGAGCGGGCCGCCGATGTCCTTCGTCTGCTCCTGTGACAGTACGTCCAAGAGAGCATTGGAGCGCTAGGAGGCCATGGTTGGAGTGGTGCCAACAGAAGGAAGGGACCGGAGGAGAATGAGTATGGGTCTTTGGCTATGGCCGGGAGCTGGGGCTCAAGTTAATATAGCGGGCGAATGGCAATGAGCCGCGGCATATGGATGGACGGCTGGCGCCGGAGTAGGTTCGTCGGCAGTCGCGTGTCATTAATGTGGGTGGTGGACGGAAGGATAGCCGTGGTGTCGTTAACGCGGAACAATCGCTTGCACCGGGATGCCGCGCGGGTGGCGCTCTCTCGGCCGTCGCGCTGCTGCAATGCCGGCGCTAGTGAGAGGTCGCGTGAATGCGAACGTTGCTTAAATGACTTAACTGCAGGTGCGTTGTATCACTAAAATGTGGGCCCAACGGGCATCTGGCCCGCATGTCAGTGACACACCAACTACACCTGCAGTTAAGGCCGGTGAATGCGGCATTGACGTTCTGGAGAGACGATGATCGTTTCAGACGGGAAGCGCGCGCTAGCGATGGAAAGGGTTTCGGTAGGCCAGGGCGGTCAGACGCTGGCGTGGTGGTAAAATGTGAACTCATGGATGACGAGCCTTTGAAGCGTATGCGGCACGTATTGACAACCAGGCATCCATGCAACCGCTCTTGTCGCCAGCTAGCTTCGACGACCACCAGAGCTGTCACCAAGCGTCGTTCATGCCACCGCCGCACACTAACCGGTAAGGAAGCGATGGCATCCCGCCGCGCCGAGTTCCTCGCCGCCCACGACCGCACACAGATGGTAGGGAAGCGATGGCATCCCGCCGTGCCGAGTTCATCGCCGCTCGCGACCTCACACCTATGTGGGCGAATTTGAAGCTGCCAAGGCCGAATGGGCGGTAGAGCAAGAGGCGGGGCCAAAGCCGCACAGAGGGAGCGGAAAAGTCAGAAAGCACTCAAGAAAAGAGAGGCCCGCCGCCGCAAGAAAGAAGAGGACGCACGCGCTGCTGCGGAGAGGTCGGCAAAGATCCAAGCACGGTGGGGTGTCGCCGACAAAGCCGGGAAGGAGAACGACAGCGTCTGGCCAGCATGTGAGAAATATTAGTACTAGTAGTTAGTGTGTGTGTCTGTGTCGCCCGTACGTTTGTTTAATTAATTACGAGCATGTACCAATACTACTAGTTACTACTGTAGTTTTTAGAGCAAATTACCAGTACATTAGTTTAGACTCAATGGAAAAATTTCTATCCTATGCATCAAATGACATCTCTTTCTTTATAGGAATTGAGATGCATGTCATCTCACTTCCTATGATTTTCATATTCCTATCTCATTAGTAATTACTGCGGCGCGACGACCGGGGCGACTCTCCCTTGGAGTTCTGTGGGCATGGCAAGTGGACCAAGATGGTCGACGTCCCACATGTCGGCGAGCGGAAGTATTCTTTCCGATATCAAGGAGCAAGAAAACCGCGTGGTATAGTATCACTGGTGATTTATATTTATTTTTTATGTCTGATGAATGCTAGCGTTTCAACTCTTATGACGAAGGAGTGCCAAACACACGACACGTGCTGGATGTCCCACACGTCAGCGAAAGGAGTGGGACATGAACAACGTGGTAGAGCGTCTCCACTTCTGGGTCGGAGACCACACGTAGTAGTACTAATGTACTAGTGGTATGAACGATACAAAGTGTGACCCGAAGAGAAAGACACGTCTAGTTGGAAGTTCTCGGGGCATACACGTAAACAAATATAAAAACCTAATATGTGCCTCCAATTAATATAGTAGTAGTAGAGTACTTAGTCACGTACTCCATAACATCACCGGGCATTGCACGTACAACATTTAGTGGTAGTAAGAGACAAATACCTATATGCCACGCATGTTCATACTATTTGTGCCTTTCTACTTCACTTACTGCGCTACATTACACAGGTTCGCACGTCCACTCCTGGTACATGTCTGCCTCGTAGTTCCAGTCCCACGTGTTCTTGAGATAGATGGAACGATCCTTGCATGACAAGTGCACCTTGATGCTAGATGTCTCACATGTTGGCAAAAGCATGAACAAAACTCACGTAAAAAAATAGAGTGGAAGAACATAGATTTCCGACGACCGAGAAGGAGTAAGGAACCTCGTGGTGGAGCGTCTGCACTCATAATATTTTATATTATTGAGCGATATAAAATCAACCAATCATCTCCACAGTGGACTGGAAGAGTACGAAACACGACAGCCCAGTGTAGTTACATCATACTAGTACATGGCTAACCCACGCTATCACTATATTTCTTGGCTTCCGTGCGACACCTATCTCTAGTAATCCAGCAGCCTGTATCGCTTCTCTCTTCTCATCTCTCTCAAAGTGCGGCGGGCTGGCGTTTTTGCCGTCTATTGAGGTCGGTTAACTCATCACATGTTTGCGACATGCTAAGAGCATTCTAAAAAAATTCCTTTCACGTTCCGTTTTCAAAAAGAAAAAAAATCCTTTCACGTACGAATTTGACTGTATGCTTTGAGCAACTTGCATGTCCTATACTACTCCTGTTTGGATACTCTAACTTAGCTAGAGGTTAGACTAACTCATGACTAACCCTGAAGTAACTATAGCCAAAGAGGTGTTTGGGTGATAGGGTTCTATTGACAATAAATGCGCACTTGATGGAGAGAGAAAAGTGATTTTTCAGTGGTCCCAATGAGAACTATCTCCAGTTAGCACCTCTTGGGTGGGATAGTTTTTTTTTGTGGGTTCGGTGCAACTTGCTCCAATTTAAACCCTCATGCTTGGATACTTTAGGGCTATTTGAGGCCCAACTAGCTCAAACTAACTATAACCCATGGATCCAAACAGGGCATATGGCCAACCTTGACATGGAGCAGCCGCGTGCACCGGGAAGCGGCGCTCTCTCGGCCGTCGCGCCGCTTCAAAGTCGGCGCCAGTGAGAGGATTGCCTCCGCTTTGGCCGGGCATTAATGCGGCACTGAGCTTCAGGGCGATGCTGACCGTTTCACGCGAGAGGCATGCGCTGGCAAGGGAGTATAGGTTTTGAACCGTTTCAGGTGTAGTATTGATAGTTTGCAAAACTACTCAATTATTGCACTCAGTTTCCTAAGAAATTGTGGTAAAAAACGTTACTCCACAACCCGCTTTCTTTCTCCTTCCTCTTCCACTGCCCACGCACGTTCGCGGGAAGCGGCCGGTCAACCTTTATATAGGAGTGCTAGCACAAAAAGATGCGTGCATGACCACTAAAATTTCCAGATTAAAGCGCCGCTCCGGCGGGAGTATGGCGTATGTTGTTACCTTCGGCCGAGCCATGGCTACCGGGCGACGGCGACCAGAGAAGAGGCGGCGGGAGGGGAATGAATGCAGCTACTGTTTGGGTTCGCCGTCCGGCTTAAATAAATACGCAGCATCATGTGTACCCACGGCGATTTGTGGCAGGCCGACAGGCAGGCGATGCGACGATGATGATCGACGTTGGCTGCAGTGGTCTGTGCCGGCATCATGACGGGCGGTGGCAACGGTGTCGCGATAGGTCCGGCGGCGGCGCGGCAGATTCCGTTGACGGCGCACTGATGTGACAGTTTTACGGGAGTGTTTAGAGGAGGGCCATCTCTCCCTAGATGACAAGGGAGTCGTGCCTTTTTTTAAACACGGTACAAACGCAAGCGCTCATATACACACGCATACACTCACCTTTATGAACGCACACATGTACACCCTACCCCTATGAGCATCTCCGAAAGACTGAGCCGGCATATCATCTTGAAATTTACGAAGTCACCGTAGGCACCTCGTCGTCGACGGGAACGTCTTCTCCCACTGAATGCGCATCGTCGGAAATCCTGAAATAAATGCAGAAATAACTGCGAGTATCAGAATTTAAACCTTGGTGGGTGGGGATACCACAGTTCCTCTAACCATCCAATTATAGGTTGGTTCGTGACAAATAAGTCATGTTGATCCATAGTGGGACCCTTATTTTTTTGGCTTTTTACGAAAACTGTTCGAGCATTCTTTTGCCCTAATTGCCTAACATTAAACAAGATGTGATAAGCAATTCAAATTATAGGAATAGGAATTTTGTAGGAAATGAGATGACATGTATCTCAAATTCTATGAGTAGGAATAGGAAACAAGATGTCATTTGGTTGACACCAAAGGAATTTTTTTATTGAGTTTAGGCTTTTTTTATTTTCCTATAAAATATAAAGAATATGAACCAATTTTATGTAGTAATAGGAATCCATTCCTATAAATCAAAGGGCTCTAAATTTTTTTTTATAAAAATCCTATCCTATGGAATTTCTATGAAATTCCTCGGCTACTGGTAGGGAAACAGTTGGTGATGCTCGCAAGAAAGTTCGAGACTTTCAAATGATAAATGAAGAACCGGAAGGAGTAGGACACACCTTTGGTCTTCGCTCCGCCGCTCAGTTCGACGAAATGCCGCATTCGCTCCCTCCTCAGGCAGGCTGTCTCCGCGTACACATCCCACCCCTCCCCCCACCCTTCCCTTCATATGGATACGGCGGAGCCGTGGAGGTCCTCCGGTGAGACACTACGATGGCGCTCAAAGAAGCTCTGCTGCGCGTGCGATATGGCCTCGGGTCCTCTGCGCCGTATTCCAGGAGAAAGTATGAGGATAGAGGCCTAGGTCAAGGCGAAAGCGCCCACCTACGAGGCTGCACTCTTGCCCAGTGATCAGGGTACTACCGGTATTAGGCGAACGTTTGGTTGGGCGCTGCTCGCAAGGTGCTCGACCAAATGCCCAGGTAGGGTGTGTCGACTGAAATATTTTTTATCTTCTTCTTTATCTCACAATGGTATTAAGCTTGACGTTGACGTTTTTAGGATGTAAATCATCTACTTTTCATATGATAATTCTGTGAAAAATATCAAAAAGTTTCTAAGTTTTGTCATGATATTCTGCCATTTATTTTCTACTTCTGATGCATCACTATTTGAAGGCTGAATTGTAGTTCATTATCTTGCTGCTTGATGTATATGGATTAGTTATAGAATTGCTTGTGTCCAGTGGCAATTTCAAATATTGTATAGCAGCATTAGCAGTAAATTAATATAAATTCAAGTGCACAGTCACTGTAAATAAATTGAAAGGTTGCTTCTGTGCTGCTTTAGTTTAAAATGTCTGAAATGTTTCTCTTCTCCCATTGGATCCCATGCTGAACAATTTAACCAGATCAGAATAACAAGTCTGCTAATCTAGAATTTATAATGCCTCTGCTAGTGACAGGTTGTTAATATTATTATTTCCACTGGATCCTATGCTAAACAATGTAGCCCGATCAGAAGAACAAGTCTGCTAATCTAATCTGCGAGTGACAGGTTGTTAGTATTATATCCTGATCTGAATTTGACCAACCTTTCAGCCTATCCATTGTCTGGTCCGAAGATAGAAAACAAGAATGCATGCTGGCCCTACTATTGCTGCTGATAAGCAGCCAGAAGCCCAGAAAAGACATCCCCGTTGATCATAGACAAAAGAAGTATTGAACTTCCAGTACTTTTTCAGCGTTGTATCCTAATTTGATTCCTGCAGATCCAAGATCTGGTGTTTAGCCTTGCTCTAAGTAAAGCCATAGCCTCCAAACAGATGGTGCATATGAATCAAGGACAAGGGGAAACAAGCTATGCACGCAACTCCAGTATCCAGGTATCTTCCCTCTCTCGATTAGTTCACTACTACTGTTTCTATGGCATGTTGATCTGTTCTTGACACTTTGCTTTTCAAAACTGTTTCGTCAAGTACTTGTTCACAATATAGCTTATATTACTGACATTTAAAAGAAGAGTCGGGGAAGTTAAAAAGCACGACACTTAGCTAAAACGTTAAACTCGATTTTCTAAAGAATTATAACTCGATTGTAGAATTCTCAGCAGAACAGGATGAAGCCGCTGATAGAAGCGGCCATCGTTGACTTGTGTGGCAGCAGAAGCACCTTGTTCCCCGAAAAGATGCTGATTGCGGACTTGGGCTGCTCTTCTGGCCCAAATGTGCTAGCACTGGTATCGACTGCCATCAAGGCCATCATCAACCACTGTCTTCAGTTCCAGCAATCACGACCAGAAGTGTGTGTGCTCCTCAATGACCTTCCTGACAATGACTTCAACACGGTGGTGAAGAGCCTGGTCACGCTCCGTCAAAGTAACAACAAGCCTGTTGTTGTGACTGGTATCGCGCCGGGGTCGTTTTACGAGAGGCTATTCACTAGTGACTCCTTGCATCTTGTCTGCTCATCCAACAGCTTGCACTGGCTCTCCATGGTGTGAATTTATCACCCTTCAATGGATCTATGCATTACATTACTTGTCGATTTTGCAACAGAAAAACCTTATCCTCGCAGGCTCCCGAAGATCTGACAATGAACCAGATCCCTGCGTACGACATGGATGAGCATGCTAGGTGTGAAAGACTCCCTATAGTCCGTGAGGCTTATGCACAGCAGTTCAGGAAAGATTTCATGCTTTTCCTGGAGCTGAGAGCCAAAGAATTGGTCCCAGGAGGCCGAATGGTTGTTTCCCTTGTAGGACGGCCTTCTAATGTAAAAGCCTCCAAATTCTTTCACCTTTGGGAAACTTTAGTTCAGATTCTAAGTGTCATGGCCTTAGAGGTACATTTTTTTCTAGTATTGCATTTTATAATTTTCGAATGAACGTTTGAGTATTTGAACTCCCGATCTTATGGTATGGTTGACAGGGTGTGATCGACAAAGCGAAGTTTGATTCTTTCTATGTGCCGGTGTATGGACCCTCTGGTGAAGAGCTGAGGGAGGTCATCCAAGACGAGGGCTCCTTTTCTATCAGGGATATGCGGGTATATGACGCTACAACTGATATGGACAGCATGCTCTTCACCCCAAGCTCGTTCGTGAATCATCTGAGAGCCATATTTGAGCCAATAATAGTCGAGCATTTTGGAGAGGTCATGGATGAATTTGTGAGGACCGCGGAGCGGCGCTGGAGCCTCGAGGGCAGCATGCAAGACGAGCGTGCCAGAAATCCACGAGCTATGCTGGTTGTATCCCTTGCAAAGGCATGATTATCAGGTACCTTATAGTACACCACATTTGATTAGGTTTATTGCTTTGTTTGATGTGACAATGTGTGCCAACTTCATTTTGTAAACTATATCCTGTATGGTGTTCTGTGAAGATATTCGTCGATGCACAAGAGATTAAGAATGAACTATCATTTATATAGATTAGCAGAATGTTGTTGCCCACCAACTTGCTCAGCTAGCTAGGCCTACAAAACATTGTGATGTATTGCGCATGCAAATTCTGCCTGGGTTTGTGTCTTGTATCTGTTTTAGTAACTGCAATGAGATTGAAGAAGACGGTAGATCAAAGTACCGATGGCCCCTACTAGCACTGCTCGCCGTATGATCCATATAAATTATGTGATGCCCAATTTTAGTGAATGTTCTTTTTTTTTCCGAGAAAACGCAGAAGATTTGCGTTTCATTGTATTGAAAAGAGGGGGTTTGTAACAATCCTCCTAGGAGGCGAGTTGTAGGGCAAATACAAGGGCATTAGTGAACATCCCAGGTTTGGGGCAAGATGACGCGGAGGCCAAGGGCCCCAGCTCTGGCCCAAAGGGCAGCCTCAGCCTTGATCGTGGCAATCAGGGAGGTGACCGAAGGGCGGTCTCCCTCGAAAACGCAGCCAGCGATGTTTCCAGATCATCCATGGCACGAGCAAAGTGGCGGAGGCGAGGCCTTTATGCATCGGCTTGGGCGCGTTCCGTTTAGCCAAGCGCCACCAGTCGTGAAGCGAGGCGTCGTTGTTGGGTGGCGGACAAGGGAGGCGCAGCCACGAGAGGATCTCATGCCACACCTGACGAGCGAAGGGGCATCCTAGGAGAAGGTGGTGCAGTGTCTCTGGGGCCTGATCGCAGAGCGGACAGTAGGGTGGGTGAGGCAGGTTATGGCACGCGAGGCGGTCGGCAGTCCAGCAGCGGTCGAGGCTCGCAAGCCAGTGGAAGAAGCGCACCCGTGGTGGCGCCCAGCACTTCCAAGTAAGCCTCTAGGCCTGGCAGTGGGAGGAACCGTGAAAGGTGGCGAGGTAGGCCGACTTGGCTGAGTACGCTCCATCCTCGGTCCGCTTCCAGCGGAGGCGGTCCGGCGCGTCATGGAGATTGGTTTGGGCAATCAGGCGCCAGAGGCAGAGGTATTCACCAATCTCCGGGATGCCAACCGTGCCCTGTATGTCGGTAGCCCATTGGTTTGCGTGGAGGCCGTCGGCGACGGTTCTGGACTTGCGGCGTCGTTTGGGGATGCAAGCGTAGAGGAGAGGCGCGATCTCGCTAACGGCGCAGCCATTGATCCAACGGTCCTCCCAAAAGAGGGCGCGCAGCCCGTTCCCGATCATCATGGTGGTGGACGCGAAGAAGAAAGCCCGCTCCTCGTGTGAGAACTGCAGGTCGAGGCCGTGCCAAGCCCTCTCATCGTCGTCGCGGTTGAGCCAAAGCCAGCGGGTGCGCAGGGCGAAACCGGTGCGCTCGAGGTCGTGCACGCCAAGGCCACCGAGCTGGATAGGGCGACATACGTGCCTCCAGTTGACATGGCAGTTGCCACCATTGGCATCGGCGCGGCCAGCCCACAGGAAACCTCGCTCGATCTTCTCGAGTAGCTTGAGGGTCTTTTTTGGCGGCGCAAGCACGGGGAGCTGGTGGATGGGAATAGCGCTCAGGACGGCCTTGACAAGGGCCAGCCGGCCAGCCTTGTTCATGAGCCAGGCTTTCCAGGAGGGAAGCCGCCCGGCCACCTTGTTGACGACGGGCTGTAGCTGGGCGGCGGTGGGGTGACGCAGTGTGAGAGGGATGCCCAAGTAAGTGATCGGGAAGTCGACGATGGGGCACCCCATGCGCTCGGCGACAAGGGCAGCGTCATCGGCGTCGCCTCGGATGAGGGCCGCGACACTCTTCTGATAGTTAACCTGGAGCCCCGATGCGCGCCCAAAAAGGCGCAGGATCTCCTTTACCGCCGTGATGTCGCCTGGCGTGGGGTGGCAAAAGAGGATCACATCATCTGCGTACAGGGAGATGGGCGGTATGGCGCGGCGGGGATGGAGTGGTTGCATGACTCGGAGCTCGATGGCGCGGTGGAAGAGCCTCCCCAACGTGTCGACAGCCAAGACGAAGAGCTGTGGGGACACGGGGTCGCCTTGACGCAGCCCACACCTATGCCAGATCGGAGGTCCAGGGGCGCCGTTGAGGAGGACTTTGGTGCTGGTCGACGACAAAAGGAGGGCGATCCAGTCGAGGAAGCGATTGCCGAAGCCGTGGCATCGCAAAACGTCGAACAGGAACAGCCAGGAGATGGAGTCGAAGGCGTGCGCCAGGTCCAGCTTCAGAAGCACGCGTGGGGCGCCAAGCTGGTGCAGAAGCCGCGCGGATTGACGCACCAGGATGAAGTTGTCATGAAGGCTTCGGCCAGGGATGAAGGCATTCTGGACTTTGCTGACGGGGCTATTAAGCTTGGGCGCGAGGCGGAGTGACAGCAGCTTGGCGAGGACCTTGGTGACAAGATGAATCAGACTTATGGGTCTGTAGTCCCCAAGGCCGCTTGCATCCGCGCGTTTGGGAAGAAGAGTGATAAGCGCCTGGTTGAGGCAGCTGAAACCACGGCCGCGGAGCGCGTACACTTGCTCGAAGATCTTCAAGAGGTCATGCTTGATGATGGGCCAGCAAGAACGGAGGAATTCCGCTGTGAATCCGTCGGGGCCGGGCGCTTTGCGCGACGGCAAGCGCTTGATAGCCTGCCAGACCTCGTCCTCGCTGAAGGGCGCGTCAAGGTCATCCAGGCAAGATGGCACAATGAGCTGTGAAAGGTCGATGGTGCAGTCCCGTGGCACGTCAGTCCCAATCAGAGCATCAAAGTGCGCAAAGGTCGCCGTGGCCATGTCGCAAGGGTCGGTGAGGACAGCGCCATCAACTGATAGGGAATGAATCCGGTTCTTCTGCTTGCGGAAGGTGCACTGGCGATGGAAGAACGAAGTGTTTGTGTCGCCATCTTTAAGGGACGCGATGCGCGCGCGCTGGCGGGCGATTGTACGCTCGAGGGAGGCGAGGCCCAAGTAGGTGAGCTTGAGCTGGCGACGTAACCAGTCCTCATGCGGCGATAGCGGCCTGTGCTCCAGCGCAGAGTCAAAGCGTAGGAGCAGCTCATGGGAGATCGCGAGCTGGTCGCGCACGTTGCCAACCGAGCGCGCGCTCCAGCTTGTGAGTTTGTGCGCGGTGGCCTGCATGTGTCGCATGAAGCACCGAAAAGGATCAGCGTCCTCCACCGAGTTCCATGCGCTGGCGACAACCTCCTGGAAGCCGGCGAGGCGCGTCTAGAACTCCTCGAAGCGGAAGCGTCGATGCACCGAGTGCATGAACGAGCAGTCCAGCAAGAGGGGGGGCGTGGTCAGAGACGACCGTGGCCAGACAGCGCAGGTGACACTCACCATGCATTTCCTCCCAGTCCGCGGAGCACATCACCCGATCAAGATGGACCAGGGTAGGCGGGTTCTGCTCATTAGACCAAGTATAGCGCCGGCCGCCGGCCGTTGAGATAAATCTCCTTGAGCGCAAGGTCGTTGAGAACACGCCGAAAACGACCCATCATACGTCGGTTGAGGTTGCCGTTGTTCTTGTCTTCATCCCGATAGATGAGATTGAAGTCGCCGCAGATAAGCCAAGGCCCAGGGCACGCAGCACGCACATCGCGGATTTCGTGGAGGAACGCGATCTTTCCCGGGTCATCTTGGGGTCCGTAGACAATGGTGAGCCACCAGGGCGCGCTGAAGCCATCGGTGGTCGCGACCCGGGCCGAAAGAGTGTTGGTGGTGAACGTCGGGTCCGTGATGGACACGGCCCGGCTCTTCCAAGCCAACAGAATCCCGCCACGAGTGCCGATCGCAGGGAGGTAAACGTACTCATCAAACTCGGAGCCCAACGTCTCGAGAACAGTCGACGAGTAGATGAACTCCATCTTTGTTTCCTGGAAGCAAGCGATCGAAGCGCTGGAGGTTACAGTAAGCGAGCGGATGGCGGTACGCCTGGCGCGAGTGTTTAAGCCGCGGACGTTCCAGTTGATGATGCGGAGGTCGTGATCCATTGAACAGAGGTCGACGGATGGGCACGCGGCAGTGCGGCTATGTTGCGATCGGGCTGCCAGTGATCACCGTGGTGATAGGCGCCGTGGAAGGATCAGAGGGCAGCTCGCGGCCGATTAGTGCGACGATGGCCTCCAGGACGGTGTGCGGGAGAGGCGCAGCGAAAACCCCCTCGTAGGCCTTCATGGCTTCAGCAGAGATCACCTGGTCAATGCCGATGATGCCCAAGGTACGAAGGAGCTGGACCTGCGCACGGCGCTCGGTGGTGGGCGGAGCGGCTGTTTTTGCCTTCGCGATGGAGGCAGAGCGACCACGCCACGGCGAGAAGTTCAGGGGCTGCCGTCGCCGTTTGCGTCCAGGGTTGGGAAGGGCTGGACAAGTTTGCTTGGTGGCAGGGGCGAGGAAGTCTCCTAGGGTCCAGGAGCTGATGGAGCTGGCGCGCTGGCGAGATCGGCGCAGGGTGACAGGCGGCGAGGCGAAGCGTGCGGCGCTGCCGAACTGGATCGCGTGGGGTGACGAAGGGCCTGGGGGGGGTTGGCGATGGTGGGCTGGGAGGGGGGTGAGCCCATCAATGCCACCAGCCACGGGCTGGGGCCACTTCAGAATGCGCCGGGGCGACTGGGCCGAAGAGGGGGCACGGCCCAGCTCGAGCCTGTTGTTGGGGGCAGCAGGGGTTGGGAGCACGGCGGTTCGAAGTTCTCGCGCGCTCTCCCGCAGCGCGCAAGTGGGGCTGGATCGCAGGTCAGCCGGGCCCGCAGCAGCAACAGGAGCTGACGAGGGCGAAGCCCCGCTTTGCCTCGACAGCGGATCATCCTCGGGGGTAGTTGGGCGCTCCGCAGGAAGGGAATCTGGGACCTCACTGGTGGAGGACAGGCCGTCCTGATCCCCAAGCGCGCATGGACCGGTCGTTGGTGGCCCATCACTGGCTGGGTTGTCCCCTGCGCATGGTGACACACGAGACAGGCTCAGCGCGGGCCCGGCAGCAGGAGGATTGCGGATTGGCACCAATGCGCTGGGGCCAGCTGGCGAGGTAGGCTCCACCAGCGCTTGGGCGGGTGGCGCGGTTGGCCTCGGATCTGCCGCAGCCGCAGCTTTTGCGAGCGCGGCCAGAACCCTTGCACGCTTTTGCTTTCCTCCCCGCTTTCCTCTTTTGGCTCTGCGACGAGGGGGGTGGGGCCCATCCACTTTGGGCCATGCATCCATGCATATCGCGGACCCGTGTACGGGCGGCGGTGCAAGCGTAGCGGTGGCGGCGCGGGGCGCAGGCCAGCCGCGGACAACCGCCAAGCCGTCGGCGCGCGAGCGACCATTCGGGCGCGTCCGTCAGGTGCGTTGGCCGTGCGGCGGCGCTTCCGGCCACGCCTTCGCTGGTGACCACGCCCAGGGCCGTGGCCTGCATCGTCATTGGCATGGCCGTTGGCGGTGCCGTCGGCCGGGCTGGGGAGGGGGGCAGACCTGATGAGTCGGACAGAGATGGGGTACTCGAGGGTGCGGGTGACGGGAGGCAGGCCAGGGCGGGCGGCGGGGACTTGCTCCACAGTCTCTAGGATGGCCGCCCGGCGAATGGTGGCCGGGTCGTGCACGCACCCATCGAGCCGGAACGTGGCAAGGTCGGCGCGGGAGCGCGTGTCAGGATGTAGCCGCTCAATCCAGCAGCCAGCCCCTAGGATGTGCTCGGCGGTGGACAGATGCCATGCCTACGCAGGGATGCCGCAGAGCTCAAGCTGTACAGAGTACGCGAAGCTGCCGGCAGTGGCGTGGGCGAGCTTGCACCATGGGCGAAGGAGCAGGGAGAAGTTGTCGGCGTTGATGAGATGGTCGCCGGCCATGCAGTCCATGGTTCGCCGCGAAGAGAAGATGATGAGGAAATCTTCCGGGGCATGGAGGTGGACGGTGAAGTCGCCGGGTTGCAGGTCGAACAAGGCGTGCAGGGTTGTCTCCACCTCGGCCAGGAAGACGGAGGGCTTGGTGCCGGTAACGGTGGCCACCATGCCGCGTGACAGCACCTCTTCCGCCTCCTCCATCTCAATGGAGTGGGCGATGGTGATCCGTACCGGCGCGGCGGGGGGCGGCCGGGGCGTGGACGAAGGCGGGGTGCAGCGAGGCGGGGCGGCGGGCGCCGGGGCCTGGGCGGCCGGGGGCAGAACGCGGCAGTCGCCAGGCAGCAGCGTCATGCAACCGCTGGACTCGTGGCCGGAGACGAGACAGCGACGGCAATGCACAGGGTTGGTGCAGCCGCGCACCCGGTGTCCCGGGTCAAGGTAGCGGAAGCAGAGCCTGGTGACTTCTTCCGGCGAGGGGCTGCGTTTGCGGCGCGGAGGGGTTGGGGCGGCTGGGCGCCGCGCGCCCTGGCGGCGATTCCTGCGACGCGGCTGCTGGAATCCATCGGCGTCCAACACTGGTCCGCCGGTGGCGCGGTGAACCTCCGAGCGGGGGCCGAGGCGGGCAGAAGCAGGGACGCGAGCGGCCGGCGCGGCCGGGCCGCGGGGCACAAGGGCTGTCGGAGCAGGGGCTGGGCTCGGCGCTGCCGGCGCAGGGCTGCGCGGGGTCGGCGGGGTTCTCACGACGTCGCGGAAGGACCGTGAGCCGGAGGACTCGCCCGCGTGCCCGCGCCAGCGATGGCGACCGTCGGGGATTCCGGAGTAGGCACCGTCTGAGGGCATGGCGGCCGGAGGCGCGGGAGGGCGACCTTATGCAATATTTTGCTCCTAGTAATTGTTCTTATCACAGAAAGATCTAGAAATTCACAGAAGTCGATCTAGGTCTAGGTGCACTTGGTCTGGGCTAAGCTAAACCAATATGAACATAAGCTAAATACACTCACAAGTTCGAATGGCAAAAGCAGAATCAGATTGCTAAAAAGAAAAGCAAAAGGAGAACTGGAACACTAGTAGAAAAACGACTTTTAGTACCGGTTCGTAAGGACCTTTAGTACCGGTTCTAGAACCGGCACTAAAGAGTGGGGACTAAAGGTCCCCCCCCATTTAGTCCCGGTTCAACACGAACCGGGACCAAAGGCCCACCACGTGGCACGAGGCGCGCCGTGGTCTGGGGGACCTTTAGTCCCGGTTGGTAAGGATTTTTTTTATTTTTATTTTTGAAATAAAGCAAAAACAGCCCGCCTACTGGGCCGGCACGGCCTGCATACGACTAGAAACCCAATCTCTAGTTGGGCCAGGATGCAGGCCCGTACGGCCCAGTAGGCCCCACACGACAGAAGACTTGCAATAGGCCCACAAAGGCCTGCTTAGAGAGAAGCTCGACACGGTAGCCGCGGCGGGGCTTATAAACCGGTGGGAGCTCCTCTCAACTAGCGAGGTGGGACTAAACATTGTGCATTGCGGGTGGCAGTGCATCACCTTTAGTACCGGTTGGAGCCACCAACCGGTACTAAAGGGGGGGGGGCCTTTACTAAAGACCCTCCCTTTAGTACCGGTTGGAGCCACCAACCCGTACTAAAGGGACGCCACCTCTTTAGTACCGGTTCGTGGCACGAACCGGTACTAAAGGTTCACCACGAACCGGTACTAATGAGCGTCGCCCGCCTAGCCGTTGGAACCGGCACTAATGGTCACATTAGTGCCGGTTCAATTACAAACCGGGACTAATTAGTTTCACATTAGACCCTTTTTCTACTAGTGGAAGTAGGACTTGGATCGGCTCGACTGCCCGCCACCAGTTCGATGAAATGCGGCGTACCCTCCTCATGGCGGAGTCGCTTGTGCAGGTCACACTGATAGGTTCTCTTGTGCAAGAAGTTCTATTGCTTGGCAACATTGCCTTGTGGGGATCCGAGTTGTATGGACATGTCGTTGACACTGCTTCGGGAGAAAAATAGATGGATGGTAGTGTCCAGGCGTCGAGCCGAACACACCTGTCTCTTTAAGGCTCTGTACCCTGTTACTACCTCTTAAGAGGTTGAGCAGGTCTGTTGGTTCATGGGAGGGTTCCAGGAGGATGTTCAAGCAGGCATAATCAAATGTAACAAGTGCTTTGCAAGCCGGAGGAGGTCTGGAGGCAACGTACAGGGGTCCCTTTAATCTGTGATGTACCAGCGCCTCCCTCTTTGAGTTCTTCAAATCTGGGTGCATCCATGGGCATTCCTTTGCTAGCTTTGTTTCTTTGTCCTGGCAATGGAGCCTGCAAGCTATGCTCGCCACATCACTCGGAAGGCATGACCAGGTAACTGCTGTTTTTCTACTTGTTGGGTTTTTGTAAGGTACACCCCATTTGATGAGAACAATTAGTTTCCTTTGATCTTTATGCTTGGTATGTAGAATGCTGGCCTGTTATACCCCTCTCAAGAGATAATAGTGCATCTTGACATTTCAAAAGGTGGCAATGAATGCACGTGAAATTTATTACTCCCTCCGATCCAAATTAATTGACGCTGGTTTAGTACAAACTGAGTATGTAAACTACGTCTTTGTGAGTGTTCTGTGTGTTTTCATACGGGCACAAGCAGTTCTGTGAACTGCCATTTATATCCATTGGCAAATTCTGCTGCCCATGAACTCACTCAACTTGCTAACTATGTGTACCAAACACTGTGATGTATGACTCCTGCAAAGCTTAAGTCATGTTGGTCAGTTGACTGATGGAGATTGTAACACTTACTCTCCTTTTTGTGGCAAAACAGTCGTAACATGTTATTTGTTTCCAAAGATTCTATTCAATCAAGAGATTAGGAATGAAACACACACAAAAACTTACAAGAGATTGGAGGGAGGATAACAGCAGAAACAGAACTGAAACAAAGTGCTCAGACTGCTTGAGATTGTAACACTTATTCTTAGTAGTCAATAGAGCTCTTTTCTCACGGAAAGATAACAAATGTGTTGTTTGTGCATGTAACTCCTTAGTAGTATTATGTTGTTAGTCTTGGTGATAATTGACAGTTTGACACTGCTGTAATATTCACTGTATGATCCATGACAATATTTGAACACTCCAATTTATATTGTTCTTATTCAGTAAAGCTCATGGTGTTTGTGGTAATGCTAATAATGTACTGGAATTATGGTAAAAGAATACTGGAAGTTCAGTTAATATTCTGTTGCTATGCTCAACTGGAAGAACCATTAAAATTTAACCATGTCAAATAACAATTCTGCTGGTCTAAACAAATATCCTCTCTAGTAGTGACAAGTTTTTATTCTAGCTGTCCCTAATAGTAGTGACCGATAACAGATTGAGAAGCACGTTGACATTTTTACCGCCCCCAATAAGCAGCCAGAACAGTCATCGCCAGTTGAGCATCAAAAAGAAGAATTGAACATCCAGTGCAAGCGAAGCCATGGCATCAAAACAAGTCTGCTGGTATAAAACAAACTCTAGTAGTGGTAGGTTGTTCATGTACTATATATCCTGATTTGAATTTTACCTAATCTTTCATTAAACCTTTCTATTAGCTGGCTCTAATTAAGATTGATAAGCATTTTGAATCCTATTGTTCCACTCAATAAGCAGCCAGAACAGCCATCCCCAGTATGCATAGAAAAAGAATAGCTGAACTTCCAGTGCAATGTCACCATCTCCTTCCTAATCTTGCTCTCTCAGGTTGAAGGTCTCTGGATGTTAGCCCTGCTGCAATCGAAGCCATGAATCAAGGCCAAGGGCAAACTAGCTATGCTCCCAACTCCAGTATTCAGGTAAACTAGCTATGCTTCCAACTCCAGTATTCAGGTAAACTAGCTATGCTTCCAACTCCATTATTCAGGCATCTCCTGAAATTTGGCTTCAGGAGACTGCCTTGTCAAAAATTTGATCATAGTATATATCTTATATTACTGAATTTTGAAATAAGACCATAAAGAAAAATAAGATTTTTTTCCCTAGGACATCACAAGAGATCTGCGTGTCAGTATATTAAGGTAGAGAAAAAAGTTCATTTACAAGAGCTTGGCAGGTATAGGCGCCACAAATTGTCGCTTCCCTGGCCCTACTCCACCTAGAACCCAGCCATCATGATATTACCCTATCTATTCTACCTCTCCCCACCAGACGCCATTACTCTATCTATTCTACCTTATTAAAGAAAAATAAGATCGCTATTATGACAGATTGAACTCGATTTTCTCAAGAAGTTTGTGATCGCGGACTTGGGCTGCTCCTCTGATCTAAAATGCATTAGCACTGCTCTGGATCTCTGTCGAGGATTCGAGGCCACCTGCAGCCACTTTCTTTGGTTCCAGCAGACACCTCCAGAAGTCTGTGTACTCCTAGACAATTACTTCAACACAGTTGTGAAGAGCCTGGTTATGTTCCGACAAATCAACAAGCTTGTTGTTGTACCAATATCATTCTATAAGAGGCTCTTCCCTAGTGGCTCCTTGCATCTTTTCTGCTCATCTAGCAGCCTTCATTGGTTCCCAAAGATGTGAGTTTGACACTCCACTCCAACAACCTTCATTCCTTCACTATCTGATTCCTTGTCTCTTCTGAGTACCTACGTTGGCACGACTTCGTGCAGGTCCGGGGTGACTGTAGGCACTCGTTGGTCGACAGGGTCTGTCCACACCCGTATGGAAGTGCAGAGAACCATGGAGTTTTTCTCTTTACCCGGAGCACCAGGGAAGAGGAGAAGAATCTGCATCGGCGCCTTCAGGAAGGGTGTATTTCCCGCCATCGCGCTAGGCTTTCGCCTTGGCACGAACTCCTCGCGTCCAGATTTGAGAGATCCAGCGCACCAGCCACTATGACGTGCACCACTCCCTAGCCGCCAATTCAGGAGTTCTATACCTGGGGCCGCAATTTCACCCTCTGTCATTGCTTGCACAAATAGAAGCAAACCAATTGCACCATACTCTTTATAAGCACAACACACTAATGTTTGGTTTAACACAAGGAAATATCCAGAAAGACAGAAAAAATACACCATTATAATACAAACACATCTTGTTTTTGGCAGAAACTAAAAACTTTACAGATCCATCAACGATGCCATGAGACCAATCCGGGTATAGTCACTGCTTCACCTTGCCGATGGGCTAAATGTGGACACTAAGGCCACGGTATCACTCACTGGGCTTACCCTGACAGCGCTGTCCACACGGGCTTCTTCCAATGCAATGCTCTCCTTCAGCTGTGCCACCACGGCTGCCATTGTTGGCCTTCCAACAGCAGCATCTGCTGTACATGCAATGGCAGTGTCGACTAGTTTCCACATGGAGGTAACCTCGTAGGCACCACCGAGCCTTGCATCGGCGACTGAGGTGATGTTACCTGTGGCCATCTTCTGTTTCATGCGCTGAACAATGTGGCCATGGCCTGGCAGTATCGGAGGCTCGCCAGTAGCTATCTCCAGTAGAACAACACCGAAGCTGTAAACGTCACTGCTCTCAGTGAGCCTGCCAGTGTGGTAGTACCTAAAAAACAACACATAAGACACATCTTGGTAAACCTAAATTCTGATTACGCACAATATGGAGTATTTATCTTCTTTGTTTCTTGCCCTGGTAAACTGGAGTAGTTTACTTCTCCTTACACGAAAAACAAAGTACGCAAACACTATAATATGCACAAAGGGACATACTCTGGGTCAAAGTAACCCGCTGATCCAGCCGCATTGGTTGATATGTGAGTCTGTGTTTCGCTAAGATAGGTTTTGCAGAGTCCAAAATCAGCTATTTTCGCCCGCAGATTTTGACCTAACAGAATATTGCTGGTCTTCACATCCCTGTGAATTATTGGCAGGCTGCATCCCTTGTGCAGATAATCCAGGCCTGAACATATCAAGCAAGTCCCAGAAAACTTGAGTGAAATGAAAAGCAAACAATCTATAACATATTCTCTTAAGCTAACAATAATCTTTTTTTATTACATCATACCTTGTGCAGCTTCAAGCACAACTCGTACACGTGTTGCCCAGTCCAAGGTCTCATCACCATGTTTTCCTTCATATATGAGAATAGTAACAGTTACTCCCTCCGTTCACTATTATAAGAAGTTTGGGATATTCAATATGGACTATGTGTGCGGATTGAAATGAGTGAACAAACACACTAGACCGCGTCCATATACATCCGATTCAGAAAAAGGTTAGAACATCTTATAATAGTGAACAGAGGGAGTAGAACAGTGCTGTATGAACAACTTTATAGGTCATCGTTCATACATTTGTGCAATATTTGTTTCTTTGCAATTCTATTACGCTCTTGTGCATTGGAAATTGAATAAATTGGTTAAAATAAGGATGTTACTTTATGAGTCAACTGTTAGGACTTCACAACTTTGTCTGGACGGGAATAATATGCAACTGTGACTAGCTCTTACCGAAGATTGTAGTCTTTCAAAGGGAACAGGTGTAGTAGCTTCAAATTATGTTTTTATTAAAGCAGCCTCAAAATATTTTAGATACTGACATATCTTAAATCCATTCAAGATAGCCTCTCCAGTTTTAACAACACATATATAATTTGTATCGAATTTTAAGACAGCTACAAAGATTGATCTCTCTTAATCAATACTACTTAGATTTGCAATGGATGAACAAACCTCTCAGATGATCGCAAAGATTGCCTCGAGGCATGTACTCATAAACAAGTGCTAAATGATCTTTTTCCCAGCAGTAACCAACCAAAGAAACTAGATTTCTGTGATGCACCGTTGTCAAGCTATGAACCTATGTAATAAGACAGAGAACAGAGGGCAAATATCTTAATTTGCATGTATTCAGTGTGAAAGCGGCTTGCCAAAAATACCTTTCAAACTGCAATTTTGTCAACCAAAGGAGAAATTACCTCGGCTAAGAACTCATCCAGCCCGTGAGACGATGATTCAGAACGCATCTTGACAGCAACCTCACTATTGTCTTCTAAACGACCGTAGTACACGAGCCCAAAACCTCCTTGTCCAATGAACCGTTCGAACTTATTAGTAAACTTTTGCAGCTCCATGTACGTGAATCGACGATTCTCAGTATTTTGCAGGTGATCCCCATGACTTTTTGTACTTCCTAGAGCACTCTGAAGCTCTGACTCTTTGGGAGGATCATGTGTTGAAACTGGTTGAACAAGTGTCAGTTATATCACAGAGAACATTCAATATGGTAAACCGTAATAATCGCTTGATTTAATTGCATGTTATTCAAAGAGAAGAGCATACACACTTTTTGGCTTTTTCTTCCCTCTCCAGATCAAATATGAAAGAACAAGTACAGCCACTACCACCATAGGAACCACTACTGAGAGAGATACTATGGCTGTTCTATTTCGTGATGGAGGTGAACTTATTGTTTTGTTGCACATATCTTCTTCAGATTCATACCTGAAATATTGAAATTACATCAAACAATTACTTCAGAACTACTTTAGTACAAAAAGCAATCTTGAATAGTCAGCTGCCTGAAGATCACAGAAAGAGATGCATTCAAGTTCAGTTCGAATGAACATTCACAGAAACGAAACCTCAA